>NC_143037.1:2997500-3095000 GCF_057628025.1 Oncorhynchus mykiss | reverse complement strand
TCCCTCTCCTTCTTCATCTCCCTCTCCTTCTCCCACTCCGTCTCCCTCTCCCTCTCCCTCTCCGTCTCCGTCTCCCTCTCCCTCTCCCTCTCCATCTCACTCTCCCTCTCCCTCTCCGTCTCCGTCTCCGTCTCCCTCTCCCTCTCCCTCTCCCTCTCCCTCTCCATCTCCTTCTCCCTCTCCGTCTCCGTCTCCCTCTCCCTCTCCCTCTCCCTCTCCGTCTCCCTCTCCGTCTCCCTCTCCTTCTCCGTCTCCTTCTCCGTCTCCCTCTCCCTCTCCGTCTCCCTCTCCCTCTCCGTCTCCCTCTCCTTCTCCATCTCCCTCTCCGTCTCCCTCTCCCTCTCCGTCTCCCTCTCCCTCTCCTTCTCCATCTCCTTCTCCTTCTCCGTCTCCCTCTCCCTCTCCCTCTCCCTCTCTGTCTACCTCTCCCTCTCCCTCTCCTTCTCCCTCTCCTTCTCCGTCTCCCTCTCCGTCTCCGTCTCCCTCTCCCTCTCCGTCTCCCTCTCCCTCTCCCTCTCCGTCTCCCTCTCTGTCTCCGTCTCCGTCTCCCTCTCCCTTTCCTACTCCCTCTCCTTCTTCATTTCCTTCTCCTTCTCCCACTCCCTCTCCCTCTCTGTCTCCCTCTCCGTCTCCCTCTCCGTCTCCCTCTCCCCCTCCCTCTCCCTCTCCGTCTCCCTCTCCGTCTCCGTCTCCCTTTCCTACTCCCTCTCCTTCTTCATCTCCTTCTCCTTCTCCCACTCCGTCTCCCTCTCCCTCTCCATCTCCGTCTCCGTCTCCCTCTCCCTCTCCATCTCCATCTCCTTCTCCCTCTCCCTCTCCGTCTCCGTCTCCTTCTCCCTCTCCGTCTCTGTCTCCCTCTCCCTCTCCCTCTCCCCCTCCCTCTCCGTCTCCCTCTCCGTCTCCCTCTCCTTCTCCGTCTCCTTCTCCGTCTCCCTCTCCCTTTCCGTCTCCCTCTCCCTCTCCGTCTCCCTCTCCCTCTCCATCTCCCTCTCCCTCTCCGTCTCCCTCTCCCTCTCCGTCTCCCTCTCCATCTCCTTCTCCGTCTCCCTCTCCCTCTCCCTCTCCCTCTCCCTCTCCCTCTCCCTCTCCCTCTCCGTCTACCTCTCCCTCTCCCTCTCCCTCTCCCTCTCTTTCCCCCTCTCCTTCTCCGTCTCCCTCTCCATCTCCGTCTCCCTCTCCCTCTCCCTCTCCGTCTCCCTCTCCCTCTCCCTCTCCCTCTCCGTCTCGTCTCCCTCTCCCTCTCCATCTCGTCTCCCTCTCCCTCTCCGTCTCCCTCTCCCTCTCCATCCCCCTCTCCCTCTCCCTCTCCCTCTCCCTCTCCCTCTCCCTCTCCCTCTTCCACTCCCTCTCCCTCTCCCTCTCCGCTTGTGTTTCTAGCTCCAACAGTAATACCTAGCAATGTGCTTGTGTTTCTAGCTCCAACAGTAATACCTAGCAATATGCTTGTGTTTCCAGCTCCAACAGTAATACCTAACAATGTGCTTGTGTTTCTAGCTCCAACAGTAATACCTAACAATATGCTTGTGTTTCTAGCTCCAACAGTACAGTATTACCTAGCAATATGCTTGTGTTTCTAGCTCCAACAGTAATACCTAGCAATGTGCTTGTGTTTCTAGCTCCAACAGTAATACCTAACAATATGCTTGTGTTTCTAGCTCCAACAGTAATACCTAACAATATGCTTGTGTTTCTAGCTCCAACAGTACAGTAATACCTAACAATATGCTTGTGTTTCTAGCTCCAACAGTAATACCTAACAATGTGCTTGTGTTTCTAGCTCCAACAGTAATACCTAACAATGTGCTTGTGTTTCTAGCTCCAACAGTACAGTAATACCTAACAATATGCTTGTGTTTCTAGCTCCAACAGTACAGTAATACCTAACAATATGCTTCTGTTTCTAGCTCCAACAGTAATACCTAACAATGTGCTTGTGTTTCTAGCTCCAACAGTAATACCTAACAATGTGCTTGTGTTTCTAGCTCCAACAGTACAGTAATACCTAACAATATGCTTGTGTTTCTAGCTCCAACAGTAATACCTAACAATATGCTTGTGTTTCTAGCTCCAACAGTAATACCTAGCAATATGCTTGTGTTTCTAGCTCTAACAGTACAGTAATACCTAGCAATGTGCTTGTGTTTCTAGCTCCAACAGTAATACCTAACAATATGCTTGTATTTCTAGCTCCAACAGTACAGTAATACCTAACAATATGCTTGTGTTTCTAGCTCCAACAGTACAGTAATACCTAGCAATGTGCTTGTGTTTCTAGCTCCAACAGTACGGTAATACCTAACAATATGCTTGTGTTTCTAGCTCCAACAGTACAGTAATACCTAGCAATGTGCTTGTGTTTCTAGCTCCAACAGTACAGTAATACCTAACAATATGCTTGTGTTTCTAGGTCCAACAGTACAGTAATACCTAGCAATGTGCTTGTGTTTCTAGCTCCAACAGTACAGTAATACCTAGCAATATGCTTGTGTTTCTAGCTCCAACAGTAATACCTAACAATGTGCTTGTGTTTCTAGCTCCAACAGTAATACCTAGCAATGTGCTTGTGTTTCTAGCTCCAACAGTACAGTAATACCTAGCAATATGCTTGTGTTTCTAGCTCCAACAGTAATACCTAACAATGTGCTTGTGTTTCTAGCTCCAACAGTAATACCTAACAATGTGCTTGTGTTTCTAGCTCCAACAGTAATACCTAGCAATATGCTTGTGTTTCTAGCTCCAACAGTAATACCTAACAATATGCTTGTATTTCTAGCTCCAACAGTACAGTAATACCTAGCAATATGCTTGTGTTTCTAGCTCTAACAGTACAGTAATACCTAACAATATGCTTGTGTTTCTAGCTCCAACAGTACAGTAATACCTAGCAATGTGCTTGTGTTTCTAGCTCCAACAGTACAGTAATACCTAGCAATTTGCTTGTGTTTCTAGCTCCAACAGTAATACCTAACAATGTGCTTGTGTTTCTAGCTCCAACAGTAATACCTAGCAATGTGCTTGTGTTTCTAGCTCCAACAGTACAGTAATACCTAGCAATATGCTTGTGTTTCTAGCTCCAACAGTACAGTAATATCTAGCAATGTGTTTGTGTTTCTAGCTCCAACAGTACAGTAATACCTAGCAATGTGCTTGTGTTTCTAGCTCCAACAGTAATACCTAACAATGTGCTTGTGTTTCTAGCTCCAACAGTACAGTAATACCTAACAATATGCTTGTCTTTCTAGCTCCAACAGTACAGTAATACCTAGCAATGTGCTTGTGTTTCTAGCTCCAACAGTAATACCTAACAATGTGCTTGTGTTTCTAGCTCCAACAGTAATACCTAACAATGTGCTTGTGTTTCTAGCTCCAATAGTACAGTAATACCTAACAATATGCTTGTGTTTCTAGCTCCAACAGTACAGTAATATCTAACAATATGCTTGTGTTTCTAGCTCCAACAGTAATACCTAACAATATGCTTGTATTTCTAGCTCCAACAGTACAGTAATACCTAGCAATATGCTTGTGTTTCTAGCTCCAACAGTAATACCTAACAATGTGCTTGTGTTTCTAGCTCCAACAGTAATACCTAGCAATGTGCTTGTGTTTCTAGCTCCAACAGTACAGTAATACCTAGCAATATGCTTGTGTTTCTAGCTCCAACAGTACAGTAATATCTAGCAATGTGTTTGTGTTTCTAGCTCCAACAGTACAGTAATACCTAGCAATGTGCTTGTGTTTCTAGCTCCAACAGTAATACCTAACAATGTGCTTGTGTTTCTAGCTCCAACAGTACAGTAATACCTAACAATATGCTTGTGTTTCTAGCTCCAACAGTACAGTAATACCTAGCAATGTGCTTGTGTTTCTAGCTCCAACAGTAATACCTAACAATGTGCTTGTGTTTCTAGCTCCAACAGTAATACCTAACAATGTGCTTGTGTTTCTAGCTCCAATAGTACAGTAATACCTAACAATATGCTTGTGTTTCTAGCTCCAACAGTACAGTAATATCTAACAATATGCTTGTGTTTCTAGCTCCAACAGTAATACCTAACAATGTGCTTGTGTTTCTAGCTCCAACAGTAATACCTAACAACGTGCTTGTGTTTCTAGCTCCAACAGTACAGTAATACCTAACAATATGCTTGTGTTTATAGCTCCAACAGTAATACCTAACAATATGCTTGTGTTTCTAGCTCCAACAGTAATACCTAACAATGTGCTTGTGTTTCTAGCTCCAACAGTACAGTAATACCTAACAATATGCTTGTGTTTCTAGCTCCAACAGTACAGTAATACCCAACAATATGCTTCTGTTTCTAGCTCCAACAGTAATACCTAACAATGTGCTTGTGTTTCTAGCTCCAACACTAATACCTAACAATGTGCTTGTGTTTCTAGCTCCAACAGTACAGTAATACCTAACAATATGCTTGTGTTTCTAGCTCCAACAGTAATACCTAACAATATGCTTGTGTTTCTAGCTCCAACAGTAATACCTAGCAATATGCTTGTGTTTCTAGCTCTAACAGTACAGTAATACCTAGCAATGTGCTTGTGTTTCTAGCTCCAACAGTAATACCTAACAATATGCTTGTGTTTCTAGCTCCAACAGTACAGTAATACCTAGCAATGTGCTTGTGTTTCTAGCTCCAACAGTACAGTAATACCTAGCAATGTGCTTGTGTTTCTAGCTCCAACAGTAATACCTAACAATGTGCTTGTGTTTCTAGCTCCAACAGTAATACCTAACAATATGCTTGTTTTTCTAGCTCCAACAGTAATACCGAGCAATGTGCTTGTGTTTCTAGCTCCAACAGTACAGTAATACCTAACAATATGCTTGTGTTTCTAGCTCCAACAGTACAGTAATACCTAACAATATGCTTGTGTTTCTAGCTCCAACAGTACAGTAATACCTAGCAATGTGCTTGTGTTTCTAGCTCCAGCAGTAATACCTAACAATATGCTTGTGTTTCTAGCTCCAACAGTAATACCTAGCAATTTGCTTGTGTTTCTAGCTCCAACAGTAATACCTAACAATATGCTTGTGTTTCTAGCTCCAACAGTAATACCTAACAATGTGCTTGTGTTTCTAGCTCCAACAGTAATACCTAGCAATATCCTTGTGTTTCTATGACCGAAGAAAATTTTATCGGGAGGAAATGCGGTCGGTGTTTGATTGGTCAGGTATTTTAGACCGGGAGAACAAAAGGATTTGAGTTCCTGTACGTTACCATAATGATACCATGAGTTGTTAATCATGAAACATACCCCTCCACCTTTCTTTTCCCCCAGAGAGTTCTTAATTCCTGTCTACCCAATGGGACGGAGAACCCCACTGCCCGAATGGACAGGGATAATATGATTCCGTTAAACAGAGTATGTTACAGTCCCCGATGGCTCTCTGGAAGGAGATCCTCGCGTTACTTTATTGTCCAGGGACTGAACGTTAGTGAGTAATATACTCGGAATAGGTGGGTGGTCTCCTGACTAGGACTCCACTTCTTCTTCCTCTCGCATCAGCGTGTTGGTGTAGACCCCGGGATGAATGGAGCTGCCCTCGGAAAGTTCAACCAAAGGATCCAAGTCAGGGATGTCAAATTTATGGTGCGTGACCACCGATATAATATCCAAAAGTTATTTTCGGCTGTAGGTAATAATAATACAAGAAATGTTCGAAATAACACTAAAATAATAACAATACTGCAAGTTGGCTAGAAGCTAGAAACAGTGCAACCATGTCTGTCGGCACCACCTTGTTACAATGTCATACTTGTACTTCTCTCACGCTTTACTCCTCTCTCTCTCTCTCTCTCTCTCTCTCTCTCTCTCTCTCTCTCTCTGTCTCTCTCTCTCTCTCTGTCTCTCTCTCTCTCTCTCTCTCTCTCTCTCTCTCTCTCTCTCTCTCTCTCTTTCCCTTCAGTGTCTTGTGTTTTTTTCTCAGTTGTTTCTCCACTCTGTAGCATGTGTTGTGTTTGTTGACTGTACACATTACAGGATAAACATTATTGTTGGAGCAACATTAGCTAGGTCAATGTTTCCTAAAGTCAAGACATTCTCATTTGAGACAGTTTAGCCTACTTTTCTGCCACCTCTCACAGAGACAGACATTAACGGGTTTCCTGATTGCCCGGATCAGGATTAGGATTAGGGCTAGGGTTAGGGTCAGGGTCAGGGTCAGGGTCAGGGTCAGGATTAGGATTAGGGTTAGGATTAGGGTTAGGGTTAGGGTTAGGGTTAGGGTTAGGATTAGTATTAGGGTTAGGATTAGGGTTAGGGTTAGGGTTAGGGTTAGGATTAGGGTTAGGGTTAGGATTCGGGTTAGGATTAGGGTTAGGGTTAGGATTACGTTTAGGGTTAGGATTAGGGTTAGGGTTCTTGTACATCGTGTCGGATCAGTAGTGAAAACTGCATTGGAGCTCCGGTATCAATCTTCCCGTCAGTAATTTTCAGATTCAGGCCATTTGTTAGTCGAGAGGGCTGGTGGTGTTTTGAAAATGTGCTGTAAGGTATGCCTATAAGGAAGTTGTGGGAGTCTTAACATTAATCAAACTGGTGCCAAGATGGAAGAAATTATATTGCATATGATATAATGTCTATTATAAACTGGGTGGTTTGAGCCCTGAATGCTGATTGGCTGAAAGCTGTGGTATATCAGACCTTATACCACGGGTATGTGTAACGGAGACACTGTGAGTCGAGGTGCAGGTGAAACGTTTAAAACAACAAACATGAAACGAGACAGCTTAACAGTGATAATAATGCATGAACTCAGGAACAATACCGACTGAGGAAGGAACCCAAGGGAGTGACAGATAAAGGGGAGGTAATCAGGAAGGTAATGGAGTCCAGGTGAGTACCCTAATGATCTGCAGGTGAGTGTAATGATGGATGCCAGGTGCGTGTAATGATGGATGCCAGGTGTCCGTAATGATGGATGCCAGGTGTCCGTAATGATGGAGGCCAGGTGTCCGTAATGATGTATGCCAGGTGTCCGTAATGATGGATGCCAGGTGTCCGTAATGATGTATGCCAGGTGTCCGTAATGATGGATGCCAGGTGTCCGTAATGATGGATGCCAGGTGCGTGTAATGATGGATGCCAGGTGTCCGTAATGATGGATGCCAGGTGTCCGTAATGATGTATGCCAGGTGTCCGTAATGATGGATGCCAGGTGCGTGTAATGATGGATGCCAGGTGTCCGTAATGATGGATGCCAGGTGCGCGTAATGATGGATGCCAGGTACGTGTAATGATGGATGCCAGGTGCATGTAATGATGGATGCCAGGTGTCAGTCATCTCATCAGGTGTCACCTCATCTCAGACGTTGACAGTCAAAGCACCTCATCTCAGACGTTGACAGTCAAAACACCTAATCTCAGACACTCAAAGTCAAAACACCTCATCTCAGACACTCAAAGTCAAAACACCTAATCCCAGACACTCAAAGTCAAACACTTCATCTCAGACACTCAAAGTCAAAACACCTCATCTCAGATGCTCAAAATCAAAGCACTACAGTCTTGTGATGAGAGGGACTGAGACAGTCAGCACTCCAATCAGGCACCCTGAGAAGGACTGAGTCAGTCAGCACTCCAACCACACACCCTGAGATGGACTGAGTCAGTCAGCACTCCAATCAGGCACCCTGAGATGGACTGAGTCAGTCAGCACTCCAATCAGGCACCCTGAGATGGACTGAGACAGTCAGCAATCCAACCACAAACCCTGAGATGGACTGAGTCAGTCAGCACTCCAATCAGGCACCCTGAGATGGACTGAGTCAGTCAGCACTCCAATCAGGCACCCTGAGATGGACTGAGTCAGTCAGCACTCCAACCAGGCACCCTGAGAGGGACTGAGTCAGTCAGCACTCCAATCAGGCACCCTGAGAGGGACTGAGTCAGTCAGCACTCCAATCAGGCACCCTGAGAGGGACTGAGTCAGTCAGCACTCCAACCACACACCCTGAGAGCGACCGAGTCAGTTAGCACTCCAACCAGGCACCCTGAGAGCGACCGAGTCAGTCAGCACTCCAATCAGGCCTTGAGAGTGACAGAGTCAGTCAGCACTCCAATCAGGCACCCTGAGAGGGACTGAGTCAGTCAGCACTCCAATCAGGCACCCTGAGATGGACTGAGTCAGTCAGCACTTCAATCAGGCACCCTGAGATGGAGTGAGTCAGTCAGCACTCCAACCACACACCCTGAGATGGACTGAGTCAGTCAGAACTCCAATCAGGCACCCTGAGATGGACTGAGTCAGTCAGCACTCCAATCAGGCACCCTGAGATGGACTGAGACAGTCAGCAATCCAACCACACACCCTGAGATGGACTGAGTCAGTCAGCAATCCAATCAGGCACCCTGAGATGGACTGAGTCAGTCAGCACTCCAATCAGGCACCCTGAGATGGACTGAGTCAGTCAGCACTCCAACCAGGCACCCTGAGAGGGACTGAGTCAGTCAGCACTCCAATCAGGCACCCTGAGAGGGACTGAGTCAGTCAGCACTCCAATCAGGCACCCTGAGATGGACTGAGTCAGTCAGCACTCCAACCACACACCCTGAGAGCGACCGAGTCCGTCAGCACTCCAATCAGGCACCCTGAGAGGGACTGAGTCAGTTAGCACTCCAACCACACACCCTGAGAGCGACCGAGTCAGTCAGCACTCCAATCAGGCCTTGAGAGTGACTGAGTCAGTCAGCACTCCAATCAGGCACCCTGAGAGGGACTGAGTCAGTCAGCACTCCAATCAGGCACCCTGAGATGGACTGAGTCAGTCCACTTCAATCAGGCACCCTGAGAGGGACTGAGTCAGTCAGCACTTCAATCAGGCACCCTGAGATGGACTGAGTCAGTCAGCACTCCAACCACACACCCTGAGATGGACTGAGTCAGTCAGCACTCCAACCACACACCCTGAGATGGACTGAGTCAGTCAGCACTCCAATCAGGCACCATGAGAGTGACTGGGTCAGTCAGCACTCCAACCAGGCCTTGAGAGTGACTGAGTCAGTCAGCACTCCAACCATGCCTTGAGATGGACTGAGTCAGTCAGCGCTCCAACCACACACCCTGAGATGGACTGAGTCAGTCAGCACTCCACCCACACACCCTGAGAGTGACCGAGTCAGTCAGCACTCCAACCAGGAACCCTGAGAGGGACTGAGTCAGTCAGCACTCCAACCACACACCCTGAGAGGGACTGAGTCAGTCAGCACTCCAACCACACACCCTGAGAGTGAACGAGTCAGTCAGCACTCCAACCAGGCACCCTGAGAGTGACCGAGTCAGTCAGCACTCCAACCACACACCCTGAGAGTGACCGAGTCAGTCAGCACTCCAACCAGGCACCCTGAGAGTCACTGAGTCAGTCAGCTCTCCGACCAGGCACCCTGACAGTCACTGAGTCAGTCAGCACTCCAATCAGGCACCCTGAGAGGGACTGAGTCAGTCAGCACTCCAACCACACACCCTGAGAGCGACCGAGTCCGTCAGCACTCCAATCAGGCACCCTGAGAGGGACTGAGTCAGTTAGCACTCCAACCACACACCCTGAGAGCGACCGAGTCAGTCAGCACTCCAATCAGGCCTTGAGAGTGACTGAGTCAGTCAGCACTCCAATCAGGCACCCTGAGAGGGACTGAGTCAGTCAGCACTCCAATCAGGCACCCTGAGATGGACTGAGTCAGTCCACTTCAATCAGGCACCCTGAGAGGGACTGAGTCAGTCAGCACTTCAATCAGGCACCCTGAGATGGACTGAGTCAGTCAGCACTCCAACCACACACCCTGAGATGGACTGAGTCAGTCAGCACTCCAACCACACACCCTGAGATGGACTGATTCAGTCAGCAATCCAATCAGGCACCCTGAGATGGACTGAGTCAGTCAGCACTCCAATCAGGCACCCTGAGATGGACTGAGTCAGTCAGCACTCCAACCAGGCACCCTGAGAGGGACTGAGTCAGTCAGCACTCCAACCAGGCACCCTGAGAGGGACTGAGTCAGTCAGCACTCCAACCACACACCCTGAGAGGGACTGAGTCAGTCAGCACTCCAACCACACACCCTGAGAGTGAACGAGTCAGTCAGCACTCCAACCAGGCACCCTGAGAGTGACCGAGTCAGTCAGCACTCCAACCACACACCCTGAGAGTGACCGAGTCAGTCAGCACTCCAATCAGGCACCCTGAGATGGACTGAGTCAGTCCACTTCAATCAGGCACCCTGAGAGGGACTGAGTCAGTCAGCACTTCAATCAGGCACCCTGAGATGGACTGAGTCAGTCAGCACTCCAACCACACACCCTGAGATGGACTGAGTCAGTCAGCACTCCAACCACACACCCTGAGATGGACTGAGTCAGTCAGCACTCCAATCAGGCACCATGAGAGTGACTGAGTCAGTCAGCACTCCAACCAGGCCTTGAGAGTGACTGAGTCAGTCAGCACTCCAACCATGCCTTGAGATGGACTGAGTCAGTCAGCGCTCCAACCACACACCCTGAGATGGACTGAGTCAGTCAGCACTCCACCCACACACCCTGAGAGTGACCGAGTCAGTCAGCACTCCAACCAGGCACCCTGAGAGGGACTGAGTCAGTCAGCACTCCAACCACACACCCTGAGAGCGACCGAGTCCGTCAGCACTCCAATCAGGCACCCTGAGAGGGACTGAGTCAGTTAGCACTCCAACCACACACCCTGAGAGTGACCGAGTCAGTCAGCACTCCAATCAGGCCTTGAGAGTGACTGAGTCAGTCAGCACTCCAATCAGGCACCCTGAGAGGGACTGAGTCAGTCAGCACTCCAATCAGGCACCCTGAGATGGACTGAGTCAGTCCACTTCAATCAGGCACCCTGAGAGGGACTGAGTCTGTCAGCACTTCAATCAGGCACCCTGAGATGGACTGAGTCAGTCAGCACTCCAACCACACACCCTGAGATGGACTGAGTCAGTCAGCACTCCAATCAGGCACCCTGAGATGGACTGAGACAGTCAGCAATCCAACCACACACCCTGAGATGGACTGAGTCAGTCAGCAATCCAATCAGGCACCCTGAGATGGACTGAGTCAGTCAGCACTCCAATCAGGCACCCTGAGATGGACTGAGTCAGTCAGCACTCCAACCAGGCACCCTGAGAGGGACTGAGTCAGTCAGCACTCCAATCAGGCACCCTGAGAGGGACTGGGTCAGTCAGCACTCCAATCAGGCACCCTGAGAGGGACTGAGTCAGTCAGCACTCCAACCACACACCCTGAGAGCGACCGAGTCCGTCAGCACTCCAATCAGGCACCCTGAGAGGGACTGAGTCAGTTAGCACTCCAACCACACACCCTGAGAGCGACCGAGTCAGTCAGCACTCCAATCAGGCCTTGAGAGTGACTGAGTCAGTCAGCACTCCAATCAGGCACCCTGAGAGGGACTGAGTCAGTCAGCACTCCAATCAGGCACCCTGAGATGGACTGAGTCAGTCCACTTCAATCAGGCACCCTGAGAGGGACTGAGTCAGTCAGCACTTCAATCAGGCACCCTGAGATGGACTGAGTCAGTCAGCACTCCAACCACACACCCTGAGATGGACTGAGTCAGTCAGCACTCCAACCACACACCCTGAGATGGACTGAGTCAGTCAGCACTCCAATCAGGCACCATGAGAGTGACTGAGTCAGTCAGCACTCCAACCAGGCCTTGAGAGTGACTGAGTCAGTCAGCACTCCAACCATGCCTTGAGATGGACTGAGTCAGTCAGCGCTCCAACCACACACCCTGAGATGGACTGAGTCAGTCAGCACTCCACCCACACACCCTGAGAGTGACCGAGTCAGTCAGCACTCCAACCAGGCACCCTGAGAGGGACTGAGTCAGTCAGCACTCCAACCACACACCCTGAGAGGGACTGAGTCAGTCAGCACTCCAACCACACACCCTGAGAGTGAACGAGTCCGTCAGCACTCCAACCAGGCACCCTGAGAGTGACCGAGTCAGTCAGCACTCCAACCACACACCCTGAGAGTGACCGAGTCAGTCAGCACTCCAACCAGGCACCCTGAGAGTCACTGAGTCAGTCAGCTCTCCGACCAGGCACCCTGACAGTCACTGAGTCAGTCAGCACTCCAATCAGGCACCCTGAGAGGGACTGAGTCAGTCAGCACTCCAACCACACACCCTGAGAGCGACCGAGTCCGTCAGCACTCCAATCAGGCACCCTGAGAGGGACTGAGTCAGTTAGCACTCCAACCACACACCCTGAGAGCGACCGAGTCAGTCAGCACTCCAATCAGGCCTTGAGAGTGACTGAGTCAGTCAGCACTCCAATCAGGCGCCCTGAGAGGGACTGAGTCAGTCAGCATTCCAATCAGGCACCCTGAGATGGACTGAGTCAGTCCACTTCAATCAGGCACCCTGAGAGGGACTGAGTCAGTCAGCACTTCAATCAGGCACCCTGAGATGGACTGAGTCAGTCAGCACTCCAAAAACACACCCTGAGATGGACTGAGTCAGTCAGCACTCCAACCACACACCCTGAGATTGACTGAGTCAGTCAGCACTCCAATCAGGCACCATGAGAGTGACTGAGTCAGTCAGCACTCCAACCAGGCCTTGAGAGTGACTGAGTCAGTCAGCACTCCAACCATGCCTTGAGATGGACTGAGTCAGTCAGCGCTCCAACCACACACCCTGAGATGGACTGAGTCAGTCAGCACTCCAACCACACACCCTGAGAGCGACCGAGTCAGTTAGCACTCCAACCAGGCACCCTGAGAGCGACCGAGTCAGTCAGCACTCCAATCAGGCCTTGAGAGTGACAGAGTCAGTCAGCACTCCAATCAGGCACCCTGAGAGGGACTGAGTCAGTCAGCACTCCAATCAGGCACCCTGAGATGGACTGAGACAGTCAGCACTTCAATCAGACACCCTGAGATGGAGTGAGTCAGTCAGCACTCCAACCACACACCCTGAGATGGACTGAGACAGTCAGCAATCCAACCACACACCCTGAGATGGACTGAGTCAGTCAGCAATCCAATCAGGCACCCTGAGATGGACTGAGTCAGTCAGCACTCCAATCAGGCACCCTGAGATGGACTGAGTCAGTCAGCACTCCAACCAGGCACCCTGAGAGGGACTGAGTCAGTCAGCACTCCAATCAGGCACCCTGAGAGGGACTGAGTCAGTCAGCACTCCAATCAGGCACCCTGAGAGGTTCTAAGTCAGTCAGCACTCCAACCACACACCCTGAGAGCGACCGAGTCCGTCAGCACTCCAATCAGGCACCCTGAGAGGGACTGAGTCAGTTAGCACTCCAACCACACACCCTGAGAGCGACCGAGTCAGTCTGCACTCCAATCAGGCCTTGAGAGTGACTGAGTCAGTCAGCACTCCAATCAGGCACCCTGAGAGGGACTGAGTCAGTCAGCACTCCAATCAGGCACCCTGAGATGGACTGAGTCAGTCCACTTCAATCAGGCACCCTGAGAGGGACTGAGTCAGTCAGCACTTCAATCAGGCACCCTGAGATGGACTGAGTCAGTCAGCACTCCAACCACACACCCTGAGATGGACTGAGTCAGTCAGCACTCCAACCACACACCCTGAGATGGACTGAGTCAGTCAGCACTCCAATCAGGCACCATGAGAGTGACTGAGTCAGTCAGCACTCCAACCAGGCCTTGAGAGTGACTGAGTCAGTCAGCACTCCAACCATGCCTTGAGATGGACTGAGTCAGTCAGCGCTCCAACCACACACCCTGAGAGGGACTGAGTCAGTCAGCACTCCAACCACACACCCTGAGAGTGAACGAGTCAGTCAGCACTCCAACCAGGCACCCTGAGAGTGACAGAGTCAGTCAGCACTCCAATCAGGCACCCTGAGAGGGACTGAGTCAGTCAGCACTCCAATCAGGCACCCTGAGATGGACTGAGACAGTCAGCACTTCAATCAGACACCCTGAGATGGAGTGAGTCAGTCAGCACTTCAATCAGGCACCCTGAGATGGACTGAGTCAGTCAGCACTCCAACCACACACCCTGAGATGGACTGAGTCAGTCAGCACTCCAACCACACACCCTGAGATGGACTGAGTCAGTCAGCACTCCAATCAGGCACCATGAGAGTGACTGAGTCAGTCAGCACTCCAACCAGGCCTTGAGAGTGACTGAGTCAGTCAGCACTCCAACCATGCCTTGAGATGGACTGAGTCAGTCAGCGCTCCAACCACACACCCTGAGAGGGACTGAGTCAGTCAGCACTCCAACCACACACCCTGAGAGTGAACGAGTCAGTCAGCACTCCAACCAGGCACCCTGAGAGTGACCGAGTCAGTCAGCACTCCAACCACACACCCTGAGAGTGACCGAGTCAGTCAGCACTCCAACCAGGCACCCTGAGAGTCACTGAGTCAGTCAGCTCTCCAACCAGGCACCCTGACAGTCACTGAGTCAGTCAGCACTCCAATCAGGCACCCTGAGAGGGACTGAGTCAGTCAGCACTCCAACCACACACCCTGAGAGCGACCGAGTCCGTCAGCACTCCAATCAGCCACCCTGAGAGGGACTGAGTCAGTTAGCACTCCAACCACACACCCTGAGAGCGACCGAGTCAGTCAGCACTCCAATCAGGCCTTGAGAGTGACTGAATCAGTCAGCACTCCAATCAGGCACCCTGAGAGGGACTGAGTCAGTCAGCACTCCAATCAGGCACCCTGAGATGGACTGAGTCAGTCCACTTCAATCAGGCACCCTGAGAGGGACTGAGTCAGTCAGCACTTCAATCAGGCACCCTGAGATGGACTGAGTCAGTCAGCACTCCAACCACACACCCTGAGATGGACTGAGTCAGTCAGCACTCCAACCACACACCCTGAGATGGACTGAGTCAGTCAGCACTCCAATCAGGCACCATGAGAGTGACTGAGTCAGTCAGCACTCCAACCAGGCCTTGAGAGTGACTGAGTCAGTCAGCACTCCAACCATGCCTTGAGATGGACTGAGTCAGTCAGCGCTCCAACCACACACCCTGAGATGGACTGAGTCAGTCAGCACTCCAACCACACACCCTGAGAGCGACCGAGTCCGTCAGCACTCTAATCAGGCACCCTGAGAGGGACTGAGTCAGTCAGCACTCCAACCACACACCCTGAGAGCGACCGAGTCAGTCAGCACTCCAACCAGGCCTTGAGAGTGACTGAGTCAGTCAGCACTCCGACCATGCCTTGAGATGGACTGAGTCAGTCAGCGCTCCAACCACACACCCTGAGATGGACTGAGTCAGTCAGCACTCCACCCACACACCCTGAGAGTGACCGAGTCAGTCAGCACTCCAACCAGGCACCCTGAGAGGGACTGAGTCAGTCAGCACTCCAACCACACACCTTGAGAGGGACTGAGTCAGTCAGCACTCCAACCACACACCCTGAGAGTGAACGAGTCCGTCAGCACTCCAACCAGGCACCCTGAGAGTGACCGAGTCAGTCAGCACTCCAACCACACACCCTGAGAGTGACCGAGTCAGTCAGCACTCCAACCAGGCACCCTGAGAGTCACTGAGTCAGTCAGCTCTCCGACCAGGCACCCTGACAGTCACTGAGTCAGTCAGCACTCCAATCAGGCACCCTGAGAGGGACTGAGTCAGTCAGCACTCCAACCACACACCCTGAGAGCGACCGAGTCCGTCAGCACTCCAATCAGGCACCCTGAGAGGGACTGAGTCAGTTAGCACTCCAACCACACACCCTGAGAGCGAACGAGTCAGTCAGCACTCCAATCAGGCCTTGAGAGTGACTGAGTCAGTCAGCACTCCAATCAGGCGCCCTGAGAGGGACTGAGTCAGTCAGCATTCCAATCAGGCACCCTGAGATGGACTGAGTCAGTCCACTTCAATCAGGCACCCTGAGAGGGACTGAGTCAGTCAGCACTTCAATCAGGCACCCTGAGATGGACTGAGTCAGTCAGCACTCCAAAAACACACCCTGAGATGGACTGAGTCAGTCAGCACTCCAACCACACACCCTGAGATTGACTGAGTCAGTCAGCACTCCAATCAGGCACCATGAGAGTGACTGAGTCAGTCAGCACTCCAACCAGGCCTTGAGAGTGACTGAGTCAGTCAGCACTCCAACCATGCCTTGAGATGGACTGAGTCAGTCAGCGCTCCAACCACACACCCTGAGATGGACTGAGTCAGTCAGCACTCCAACCACACACCCTGAGAGCGACCGAGTCAGTTAGCACTCCAACCAGGCACCCTGAGAGCGACCGAGTCAGTCAGCACTCCAATCAGGCCTTGAGAGTGACAGAGTCAGTCAGCACTCCAATCAGGCACCCTGAGAGGGACTGAGTCAGTCAGCACTCCAATCAGGCACCCTGAGAAGGACTGAGACAGTCAGCACTTCAATCAGACACCCTGAGATGGAGTGAGTCAGTCAGCACTCCAACCACACACCCTGAGATGGACTGAGACAGTCAGCAATCCAACCACACACCCTGAGATGGACTGAGTCAGTCAGCAATCCAATCAGGCACCCTGAGATGGACTGAGTCAGTCAGCACTCCAATCAGGCACCCTGAGATGGACTGAGTCAGTCAGCACTCCAACCAGGCACCCTGAGAGGGACTGAGTCAGTCAGCACTCCAATCAGGCACCCTGAGAGGGACTGAGTCAGTCAGCACTCCAATCAGGCACCCTGAGAGGTTCTGAGTCAGTCAGCACTCCAACCACACACCCTGAGAGCGACCGAGTCCGTCAGCACTCCAATCAGGCACCCTGAGAGGGACTGAGTCAGTTAGCACTCCAACCACACACCCTGAGAGCGACCGAGTCAGTCAGCACTCCAATCAGGCCTTGAGAGTGACTGAGTCAGTCAGCACTCCAATCAGGCACCCTGAGAGGGACTGAGTCAGTCAGCACTCCAATCAGGCACCCTGAGATGGACTGAGTCAGTCCACTTCAATCAGGCACCCTGAGAGGGACTGAGTCAGTCAGCACTTCAATCAGGCACCCTGAGATGGACTGAGTCAGTCAGCACTCCAACCACACACCCTGAGATGGACTGAGTCAGTCAGCACTCCAACCACACACCCTGAGATGGACTGAGTCAGTCAGCACTCCAATCAGGCACCATGAGAGTGACTGAGTCAGTCAGCACTCCAACCAGGCCTTGAGAGTGACTGAGTCAGTCAGCACTTCAACCATGCCTTGAGATGGACTGAGTCAGTCAGCGCTCCAACCACACACCCTGAGAGGGACTGAGTCAGTCAGCACTCCAACCACACACCCTGAGAGTGAACGAGTCAGTCAGCACTCCAACCAGGCACCCTGAGAGTGACAGAGTCAGTCAGCACTCCAATCAGGCACCCTGAGAGGGACTGAGTCAGTCAGCACTCCAATCAGGCACCCTGAGATGGACTGAGACAGTCAGCACTTCAATCAGACACCCTGAGATGGAGTGAGTCAGTCAGCACTTCAATCAGGCACCCTGAGATGGACTGAGTCAGTCAGCACTCCAACCACACACCCTGAGATGGACTGAGTCAGTCAGCACTCCAACCACACACCCTGAGATGGACTGAGTCAGTCAGCACTCCAATCAGGCACCATGAGAGTGACTGAGTCAGTCAGCACTCCAACCAGGCCTGAGAGTGACTGAGTCAGTCAGCAATCCAACCATGCCTTGAGATGGACTGAGTCAGTCAGCGCTCCAACCACACACCCTGAGATGGACTGAGTCAGTCAGCACTCCAACCACACACCCTGAGAGTGACCGAGTCAGTCAGCACTCCAACCAGGCACCCTGAGAGGGACTGAGTCAGTCAGCACTCCAACCACACACCCTGAGAGGGACTGAGTCAGTCAGCACTCCAACCACACACCCTGAGAGTGACCGAGTCAGTCAGCACTCCAACCAGGCACCCTGAGAGGGACTGAGTCAGTCAGCACTCCAACCATGCCTTGAGATGGACTGAGTCAGTCAGCGCTCCAACCACACACCCTGAGAGGGACTGAGTCAGTCAGCACTCCAACCACACACCCTGAGAGTGAACGAGTCAGTCAGCACTCCAACCAGGCACCCTGAGAGTGACCGAGTCAGTCAGCACTCCAACCACACACCCTGAGAGTGACCGAGTCAGTCAGCACTCCAACCAGGCACCCTGAGAGTCACTGAGTCAGTCAGCTCTCCAATCAGGCACCCTGAGAGGGACTGAGTCAGTCAGCACTCCAACCACACACCCTGAGAGCGACCGAGTCCGTCAGCACTCCAATCAGGCACCCTGAGAGGGACTGAGTCAGTTAGCACTCCAACCACACACCCTGAGAGCGACCGAGTCAGTCAGCACTCCAATCAGGCCTTGAGAGTGACTGAGTCAGTCAGCACTCCAATCAGGCACCCTGAGAGGGACTGAGTCAGTCAGCACTCCAATCAGGCACCCTGAGATGGACTGAGTCAGTCCACTTCAATCAGGCACCCTGAGAGGGACTGAGTCAGTCAGCACTTCAATCAGGCACCCTGAGATGGACTGAGTCAGTCAGCACTCCAACCACACACCCTGAGATGGACTGAGTCAGTCAGCACTCCAACCACACACCCTGAGATGGACTGAGTCAGTCAGCACTCCAATCAGGCACCATGAGAGTGACTGAGTCAGTCAGCACTCCAACCAGGCCTTGAGAGTGACTGAGTCAGTCAGCACTCCAACCATGCCTTGAGATGGACTGAGTCAGTCAGCGCTCCAACCACACACCCTGAGATGGACTGAGTCAGTCAGCACTCCAACCACACACCCTGAGAGCGACCGAGTCCGTCAGCACTCTAATCAGGCACCCTGAGAGGGACTGAGTCAGTCAGCACTCCAACCACACACCCTGAGAGCGACCGAGTCAGTCAGCACTCCAATCAGGCACCCTGAGAGTGACTGAGTCAGTCAGCACTCCAATCAGGCACCCTGAGATGGACTGAGTCAGTCCACTTCAATCAGGCACCCTGAGAGGGACTGAGTCAGTCAGCACTTCAATCAGGCACCCTGAGATGGACTGAGTCAGTCAGCACTCCAACCACACACCCTGAGATGGACTGAGTCAGTCAGCACTCCAACCACACACCCTGAGATGGACTGAGTCAGTCAGCACTCCAATCAGGCACCATGAGAGTGACTGAGTCAGTCAGCACTCCAACCAGGCCTGAGAGTGACTGAGTCAGTCAGCAATCCAACCATGCCTTGAGATGGACTGAGTCAGTCAGCGCTCCAACCACACACCCTGAGATGGACTGAGTCAGTCAGCACTCCAACCACACACCCTGAGAGTGACCGAGTCAGTCAGCACTCCAACCAGGCACCCTGAGAGGGACTGAGTCAGTCAGCACTCCAACCACACACCCTGAGAGGGACTGAGTCAGTCAGCACTCCAACCACACACCCTGAGAGTGACCGAGTCAGTCAGCACTCCAACCAGGCACCCTGAGAGGGACTGAGTCAGTCAGCACTCCAACCACACACCATGAGAGGGACTGAGTCAGTCAGCACTCCAACCACACACCCTGAGAGTGACCGAGTCAGTCAGCACTCCAACCAGGCACCCTGAGAGTGACCGAGTCAGTCAGCCCTCCAACCAGGCACCCTGAGAGTCACTGAGTCAGTCAGCACTCCAACCAGGCACCCTGAGAGTGACCGAGTCATTCAGCACTCCAACCAGGCACCCTGAGATGAACTGAGTCAGTCAGCACTCTAACCACACACCCTGAGAGGGACTGAGTCAGTCAGCACTCCAACCAGGCACCCTGAGAGGGACTGAGTCAGTCAGCACTCCAACCAGGCACCCTGAAAGTGACTGAGTCATTCAGCACTCGAACCACACACCCTGAGAGGGACTGAGTCAGTCAGCACTCCAACCAGGCACCCTGAGAGTGACCGAGTCAGTCAGCACTCCAACCAGGCACCCTGAGAGTGACTGAGTCAGTCAGCACTCCAACCAGGCACCCTGAGAGGGACCGAGTCAGTCAGCACTCCAAACAGGCACCCTGAGAGGGACTGAGTCAGTCAGCACTCCAACCAGGCCTGAGAGTGACTGAGTCAGTCAGCAATCCAACCATGCCTTGAGATGGACTGAGTCAGTCAGCGCTCCAACCACACACCCTGAGATGGACTGAGTCAGTCAGCACTCCAACCACACACCCTGAGAGTGACCGAGTCAGTCAGCACTCCAACCAGGCACCCTGAGAGGGACTGAGTCAGTCAGCACTCCAACCACACACCCTGAGAGGGACTGAGTCAGTCAGCACTCCAACCACACACCCTGAGAGTGACTTAGTCAGTCAGCACTCCAACCAGGCACCCTGAGAGGGACTGAGTCAGTCAGCACTCCAACCACACACCATGAGAGGGACTGAGTCAGTCAGCACTCCAACCACACACCCTGAGAGTGACCGAGTCAGTCAGCACTCCAACCAGGCACCCTGAGAGTGACCGAGTCAGTCAGCCCTCCAACCAGGCACCCTGAGAGTCACTGAGTCAGTCAGCACTCCAACCAGGCACCCTGAGAGTGACCGAGTCATTCAGCACTCCAACCAGGCACCCTGAGATGAACTGAGTCAGTCAGCACTCTAACCACACACCCTGAGAGGGACTGAGTCAGTCAGCACTCCAACCAGGCACCCTGAGAGGGACTGAGTCAGTCAGCACTCCAACCAGGCACCCTGAAAGTGACTGAGTCATTCAGCACTCGAACCACACACCCTGAGAGGGACTGAGTCAGTCAGCACTCCAACCAGGCACCCTGAGAGTGACCGAGTCAGTCAGCACTCCAACCAGGCACCCTGAGAGTGACTGAGTCAGTCAGCACTCCAACCAGGCACCCTGAGAGGGACCGAGTCAGTCAGCACTCCAAACAGGCACCCTGAGAGGGACTGAGTCAGTCAGCACTCCAACCAGGCACCCTGAGAGTGACCGAGTCAGTCAGCACTCCAACCACACACCCTGAGAGGGACTGAGTCAGTCAGCACTCCAACCACACACCCTGAGAGCGACCGAGTCAGTCAGCACTCCAACCAGGCACCCCTCAATGCCACACAAACCCAGTGTAATACGAGAGATTCCATGTGGCTGAGGTAACTAGATTGGAATACGGGATCACGGCGCTGATGGCATTAGTGAAGTCCCAAATGGCACCCTATTCCCTATATAGTGAACTACTTTTGACCAGGGCTCATGGGGCTGTATAGGAATTAGGGTGCTCTTTGGGATGTGTCCACTGTGTGTCTAACAACAAAAGCTAGATATCCATCTCTCTATGGTAGGCTGTTCAGACTTAGTCTGTATTGTTAACGGGTGGAACTGATTCAGTCATTGACTCGTTCCAAAGCTCAGCTCAGTGAGGACAGGACAGAACAACAGAACTAGGGACTGCCAGCGTGTCTGGCTCAGTGTGTTGTCTAGTATGCAGGGTTAGGGCTAAGTTAGTTCAGTATGTTGTCTAGTATGCAGGGTTAGGGCTAAGAGGGTAGTTCAGTGTGTTGTCTAGTATGCAGGGTTAGGGCTAAGAGGGTAGTTCAGTGTTTTGTCTAGTATGCAGGGTTAGGGTTAAGGGCTTAGCTCAGTGTGCTGTCTAGTATGCAGGGTTAGGGTTAAGGGCTTAGCTCAGTGTGCTGTCTAGTATGCAGGGTTAGGGTTAAGGGCTTAGCTCAGTGTGTTGTCTAGTATGCAGGGTTAGGGTTAAGGGCTTAGCTCAGTGTGCTGTCTAGTATGCAGGGTTAGGGTTAAGGGCTTAGCTCAGTGTGCTGTCTAGTATGCAGGGTTAGGGTTAAGGGCTTAGTTCAGTGTGCTGTCTAGTATGCAGGGTTAGGGTTAAGGGCTTAGCTCAGTGTGTTGTCTAGTATGCAGGGTTAGGCTTAAGGGCTTAGTTCAGTGTGCTGTCTAGTATGCAGGGTTAGGGTTAAGGGCTTAGTTCAGTGTGCTGTCTAGTATGCAGGGTTAGGGTTAAGGGCTTAGTTCAGTGTGCTGTCTAGTATGCAGGGTTAGGGTTAAGGGCTTAGCTCAGTGTGTTGTCTAGTATGCAGGGTTAGGGTTAAGGGCTTAGCTCAGTGTGCTGTCTAGTATGCAGGGTTAGGGCTAAGAGGGTAGTTCAGTGTGTTGTCTAGTATGCAGGGTTAGGGCTAAGTTAGTTCAGTATGTTGTCTAGTATGCAGGGTTAGGGCTAAGGGCTTAGCTCAGTGTGTTGTCTAGTATGCAGGGTTAGGGCTAAGGGCTTAGCTCAGTGTGTTGTCTAGTATGCAGGGTTAGGGCTAAGAGGTTAAGGTTAGGGGAGTCACAGGGACTGTGTTTTCACGTGTGAACGGGTCGGATAGCAGACTTAAAGGGAATCCTGGATCCTCGGGTCATTGATGTGATTGTTACCGTAATCACATTAACCCTAGAGGAGATTAGCACTCTGGTCTCAGAGGAGAGGTCCTTCCTGTTCCATGACTACTACTACTCAGGGAGAGGTGAGAGAGGGACAGAGAGAGAGAGAGAGCGAGAGAGGGAGAGGAGAGAGAGAGAGAGAGAGAAAGAGAAGGAGAGCAGTGAGCATGCTGGCCACTAGAAGTACATCGCATGGCTGTAAGTTTGCAATTTCCTGTCTGTGAGGTTGAAGGTTAAGGGTAGCCTATAGGAGGTTTCCTCTTTGTCTCCTCTCCTTTAAAGGCCTTCAGACATTCCTCTGCTGCGGTCCCTGTAGGCTTCTCGGGTTACCCGTCTGATTTAAGTGCCCTTTCTTTCCGTAATAAGGGTTAATTGGCCTAACTCTTAACCCTCTGGAGACTGGAGATCTCTCGTCAAAGGGCTGGCCCAAATTATACGCTCGTTTCCATTCTGACGGTGGTGGGAGTCGGTGGCGGTGGTTTGTCCTGTCAGACTGACTGACGGACGAGGGTTGTGAAAGGAAGGTTTTTTTGGGAGTAGGGGGTGGATCGTGGGTCCCATCTGTCCAGGCTGGCTGCCCCTGTGACCTGCCAGAGGTGGTTCTTGTCCCGTGTTTGAGAGGGGGGGGGGGATAAACCTATTAGCTATGGGGTAGGTTAGTTTGCCTCGGCTCAGCTTAGGAGTGTCTCAGTCTCAGTGGGGAGTGGGGAGGGTGCTTTCGATAGTGCTATTGACAGCCATACGATGTACTCTTAGTGGCCAGTGACAGCCATACGATGTGCTCTTAGAGGCCAGTGACAGTCATATGATGTACTCTTAGAGGCCAGTGACAGCCATACGATGTGCTCTTAGTGGCCAATGACAGCCATGCGATGTACTCTTAGTGGCCAATGACAGCCATGCGATGTACTCTTAGTGGCCAATGACAGCCATACGATGTACTCTTAGAGGCCAATGACAGCCATACGATGTACTCTTAGTGGCCAATGACAGCCATACGATGTACTCTTAGAGGCCAATGACAGCCATACGATGTACTCTTAGAGGCCAGTGACAGCCATACGATGTACTCTTAGTGGCCAGTGACAGCCATACGATGTACTCTTAGAGGCCAGTGACAGCCATACGATGTACTCTTAGTGGCGCTTGACAGCCATACGATGTACTCCGTACTCCTAGTGGCCAGTGACAGCCATACGATGTACTCTTAGTGGCCAGTGACAGCCATACGATGTACTCTTAGTGGCCAGTGACAGCCATACGATGTACTCTTAGTGGCCAGTGACAGCCATACGATGTACTCTTAGAGGCCAATGACAGCCATATGATGTACTCTTAGTGGCCAATGACAGCCATATGATGTACTCTTAGTGTCAGTGTCAGCCTTGGGCCAGTTACCGAAAGTTTGCTGGTTTGAATCCCTGAGCCAACGAGGTAAAAAATCTGCCGATGTGCCCTTCAGCAAGGCACTTAACCCCAATTGCTCCTGTAAGTCTCTCTGGATAAGTACGTATGCTAAATGATGTAAATGTAAAATGTAAGAACGTCAGCTCTGCTTATCAGAGAGTCCTCATGCCACTGAAAAAACATATGACGCCAACCATCAGAACTAACTAACTAACTAACGGGGTCGTAAAGGGTGATGGTGAAACCCTAGTTACTGATTATGGGTGTCTCTCCTCCCTGATCTAGTGACTGACCTGTGTAATTGGTTTATACTAATGACTAACTATGGGGGTTCCCCAGTCGTACTAAAGGCCCTCTAAATCAGTGATTACAAAGCTGGTCTGTGTGTGAGCACTGAGCAGGCATCCTCTAACTCGGTGGTTTTCAACTTTCTCTGGTTACTGATCCCCTAAACACATTTAACTCTGTCCGATGTTCCCCCTCGTGTCTGACTGATCATTAGGCCTATGTTCCTATTTGTTAGGAGTCTTCCCTAATGGGCTAACCCCTGCGGTGGATACTACAGTCTTCCCTAGAGGGCTAACCCCTGTGTATTGATCCCACTACACTAGACTGTAGTCTTGGAGGGCTCCACTGTGTGTTGATCCCACTAGACTGTGGTCCTGGAGGGCTCCACTGTGTATTGATCCCGCTACACTAGACTGTAGTCTTGGAGGGCTCCACTGTGTATTGATCCCGCTACACTAGACTGTAGTCCTGGAGGGCTCCACTGTGTATTGATCCCGCTACACTAGAATGTAGTCCTGGAAGGCTCCACTGTGTATTGATCCCACTAGACTGTAGTCCTGGAGGGCTCCACTGTGTATTGATCCCACTAGACTGTAGTCCTGGAGGGCTCCACTGTGTATTGATCCCACTAGACTGTAGTCCTGGAGGGATCCACTGTGTATTGATCCCACTACACTAGACTGTAGTCCTGGAGAGCTCCACTGTGTATTGATCCCACTAGACTGTAGTCTTGGAGGGCTCCACTGTGTATTGATCCCACTAGACTGTGGTCCTGGAGGGCTCCACTGTGTATTGATCCCACTAGAATGTAGTCCTGGAGGGCTCCACTGTGTATTGATCCCACTAGACTGTAGTCCTGGGGGCTCCACTGTGCATTGATCCCACTACACTAGACTGTAGTCCTGGAGGGCTCCACTGTGTACTGATCCCACTAGACTGTGGTCCTGGAGGGCTCCACTGTGTATTGATCCCACTAGACTATAGTCCTGGGGACTCCACTGTGCATTGATCCCACTTACACTAGACTGTAGTCCTGGAGGGCTCCACTGTGTATTGATCCCACTACACTAGACTGTAGTCCTGGAGGGCTCCACTGTGTATTGATCCCACTAGACTGTGGTCCTGGAGGGCTCCACTGTGTATTGATCCCACTAGACTGTAGTCCTGGAGGGCTCCACTGTGTATTAATCCCACTAGACTGTAGTCCTGGAGGGCTCCACTGTGTATTGATCCCACTAGACTGTAGTCCTGGGGGCTCCACTGTGCATTGATCCCACTACACTAGACTGTAGTCCTGGAGGGCTCCACTGTGTACTGATCCCACTAGACTGTGGTCCTGGAGGGCTCCACTGTGTATTGATCCCACTAGACTGTAGTCCTGGAGGGCTCCACTGTGCATTGATCACACTTACACTAGACTGTAGTCCTGGAGGGCTCCACTGTGTATTGATCCCACTACACTAGACTGTAGTCCTGGAGGGCTCCACTGTGTATTGATCCCACTAGACTGTAGTCCTGGAAGGCTCCACTGTGTATTGATCCCACTAGACTGTAGTCCTGGAAGGCTCCACTGTGTATTGATCCCACTAGACTGTAGTCTTGGAGGGCTCCACTGTGTATTGATCCCACTAGACTAGACTGTGGTCCTGGAGGGCTCCACTGTGTATTGATCCCACTACACTAGACTGTAGTCCTGGAGGGCTCCACTGTGTATTGATCCCACTAGACTGTGGTCCTGGAGGGCTCCACTGTGTATTGATCCCACTAGACTGTAGTCCTGGAAGGCTCCACTGTGTATTGATCCCACTAGACTGTGGTCCTGGAGGGCTCCACTGTGTATTGATCCCACTAGACTGTGGTCTTGGAGGGCTCCACTGTGTATTGATCCCACTAGACTGTGGTCTTGGAGGGCTCCACTGTGTATTGATCCCGCTACACTAGACTGTAGTCTTGGAGGGTTCCACTGTGTATTGATCCCACTAGACTGTAGTCCTGGAGGGATCCACTGTGTATTGATCCCACTGCACTAGACTGTAGTCCTGGAGGGCTCCACTGTGTATTGATCCCACTAGACTAGACTGTGGTCTTGGAGGGCTCCACTGTGTATTGATCCCACTAGACTATAGTCCTGGAGGGCTCCACTGTGTATTGATCCCACTAGACTGTAGTCCTGGAGGGCTCCACTGTGTATTGATCCCACTAGACTGTAGTCTTGGAGGGCTCCACTGTGTATTGATCCCATTACACTAGACTGTAGTCATGGAGGGCTCCACTGTGTATTGATCCCACTAGACTGTAGTCCTGGAGGGCTCCACTGTGTATTGATCCCACTAGACTGTAGTCCTGGAGGGATCCACTGTGTATTGATCCCACTAGACTAGACTTTAGTCTTGGAGGGCTCCACTGTGTATTGATCCCGCTACACTAGACTGTAGTCCTGGAGGGCTCCACTGTGTATTGATCCCGCTACACTAGACTGTATTCTTGGAGGGCTCCACTGTGTATTGATCCCGCTACACTAGACTGTAGTCTTGGAGAGCTCCACTGTGTATTGATCCCATTACACTAGACTGTAGTCATGGAGGGCTCCACTGTGTATTGATCCCACTAGACTGTAGTCCTGGAGGGCTCCACTGTGTATTGATCCCACTACACTAGGCTGTAGTCTTGGAGGGCTCCACTGTGTATTGATCCCACTAGACTGTAGTCCTGGAGGGATCCACTGTGTATTGATCCCACTAGACTGTAGTCCTGGAGGGATCCACTGTGTATTGATCCCACTAGACTGTAGTCCTGGAGGGATCCACTGTGTATTGATCCCACTAGACTGTAGTCTTGGAGGGTTCCACTGTGTATTGATCCCACTAGACTGTAGTCTTGGAGGGATCCACTGTGTATTGATCCCACTAGACTGTAGTCTTGGAGGGATCCACTGTGTATTGATCCCACTAGACTGTAGTCTTGGAGGGCTCCACTGTGTATTGATCCCACTAGACTGTAGTCCTGGAGGGCTCCACTGTGTATTGATCCCACAAAAAGTTCTACAACTGCACCATTCATCACACCTTGACTGGCTGTATCACCGCTTGGTATGGCAACTGCAAGGCACCAGGCGCAAGGCGCTCACTCAGACCGAGCTCCCTGCCATACAGGACCTTTATACCAGACGAGGCCGAAGACTCCAGCCACCCAAGTCATAGACTGTTCTCTGTGGAACCAACAGGACCCTGAACAGCTTCTAGCCCCAGGCCATAAGACCGCTAAAATAAATAGCTAAATAATATAGCTAATCAAACGGGAGTACCTGCATTGACCGCTTTCTGGCACTAACTATCTTGCACTGACTCTGTGCACACACACTGGACTCTACCAACACACGGGACTCTACCCAACACACTGGACTCTACCCCACACACTGGACTCTACCCAACACACAGGACTCTACCCCACACACTGGACTCTACCCAACACACTGGACTCTACCCACGCACAGGACTCTACCCAACACACTGGACTCTACCCAACACACTGGACTCTACCCCACACACAGGACTCTACCCAACACACTGGACTCTACCCAACACACTGGACTCTACCAATACACTGGACTCTACCCAACACACTGGACTCTACCCCACACACTGGACTCTACCAACACACAGGACTCTACTCACACACGGGACTCTACCCAACACACTGTACACTACCCCACACACTGGACTCTACCCAACACACAGGACTCTACACCACACACTGGACTCTACCCAACACACTGGACTCTACCCACGCACAGGACTCTACCCAACACACTGGACTCTACCCAACACACTGGACTCTACCCCACACACTGGACTCTACCCAACACACTGGACTCTACCCCACACACTGGATTCTACAAACACACAGGACTCTACCCAACACACTGGACTCTACCCAACACACTGGACTCTACCCCACACACAGGACTCTACCCAACACACTGGACTCTACCCAACACACTGGACTCTACCAATACACTGGACTCTACCCAACACACTGGACTCTACCCCACACACTGGACTCTACCAACACACAGGACTCTACTCACACACGGGACTCTACCCAACACACTGTACACTACCCCACACACTGGACTCTACCCAACACACAGGACTCTACCCCACACACTGGACTCTACCCAACACACTGGACTCTACCCACGCACAGGACTCTACCCAACACACTGGACTCTACCCAACACACTGGACTCTACCCCACACACTGGATTCTACAAACACACAGGACTCTACCCAACACACTGGACTCTACCCAACACACTGGACTCTACCCCACACACAGGACTCTACCCAACACACTGGACTCTACCCAACACACTGGACTCTACCAACACACTGGACTCTACCCAACACACTGGACTCTACCCCACACACTGGACTCTACACACGCACGGGACTCTACCCACACACTGGACTCTACCCCCACACACTGGACTCTACCCCACACACTGGACTCTACCCACACACTGGACTCTACCCAACACACTGGACTCTACCCAACACACTGGACTCTACCCAACACACTGGACTCTACCCCACACACTGGACTCTACCCAACACACTGGACTCTACCCCACACACTGGATTCTACAAACACACAGGACTCTACCCAACACACTGGACTCTACCCCACACACAGGACTCTACCCAACACACTGGACTCTACCCAACACACTGGACTCTACCAACACACTGGACTCTACCCAACACACTGGACTCTACCCCACACACTGGACTCTACACACGCACGGGACTCTACCCACAAACTGGACTCTACCCCCACACACTGGACTCTACCCCACACACTGGACTCTACCCACACACTGGACTCTACCCAACACACTGGACTCTACCCAACACACTGGACTCTACCCAACACACTGGACTCTACCCCACACACTGGACTCTACCCCACACACTGGACTCTACCCCCACACACTGGACTCTACCAACACACAGGACTCTACCCAACACACTGGACTCTACCCAACACACTGGACTCTACCCAACACACTGGACTCTACCCAACACACTGGACTCTACCCCACACACTGGACTCTACCAACACACTGGACTCTACCCAACACACTGGACTCTACCCCACACACTGGACTCTACCAACACACAGGACTCTACTCACACACGGGACTCTACCCAACACACTGTACACTACCCCACACACTGGACTCTACCCAACACACAGGACTCTACCCCACACACTGGACTCTACCCAACACACTGGACTCTACCCACGCACAGGACTCTACCCAACACACTGGACTCTACCCAACACACTGGACTCTACCCCACACACTGGACTCTACCCAACACACTGGACTCTACCCCACACACTGGATTCTACAAACACACAGGACTCTACCCAACACACTGGACTCTACCCCACACACAGGACTCTACCCAACACACTGGACTCTACCCAACACACTGGACTCTACCAACACACTGGACTCTACCCAACACACTGGACTCTACCCCACACACTGGACTCTACACACGCACGGGACTCTACACCACACACTGGACTCTACCCAACACACTGGACTCTACCCCACACACTGGACTCTACCCCACACACTGGACTCTAACCCCACACACTGGACTCTACCAACACACAGGACTCTACCCAACACACTGGACTCTACCCAACACACTGGACTCTACCAACACACTGGACTCTACCCAACACACTGGACTCTACCCAACACACTGGACTCTACCCCACACACTGGACTCTACCCCACACACTGGACTCTACCCCACACACTGGACTCTACCCAACACACTGGACTCTACCCCACACACTGGACTCTACCCAACACACTGGACTCTACCCCACACACTGGACTCTACCCCACACACTGGACTCTACCCAACACACGGGACTCTACCCACGCACAGGACTCTACTCACACACGGGACTCTACCCAACACACTGGACTCTACCCCACACACTGGACTCTACCCCACACACTGGACTCTACCCAACACACTGGACTCTACCCCACACACTGGACTCTACACACGCAAGGGACTCTACCCACACACTGGACTCTACCCCCACACACTGGACTCTACCCCACACACTGGACTCTACCCCACACACTGGACTCTACCCACACACTGGACTCTACCCACAAACTCACATATACCTACACTGACACACCGACACACACATACACACTGCAACACTCACTCACACACACACTACACACACTCACCACATACGCTGCCACTATTGTTTAATATCTATCCTGTTGCCTAGTTACTCTGGACCTACCTATATGTACATAGATGCGTCAATTACCTCGTACCCCTGCACATCGACTCGGTACTGGTACTCCCCTTATATAGCCATGTTATTACCTGGTACTCCCTGTATATAGCCATGGTATTACCTGGTACTTCCTGTATATAGCCATGTTATTACCTGGTACTTCCTGTATATAGCCATGTTATTACCTGGTACTCCCTGTATATAGCCATGTTATTACCTGGTACTCCCTGTATATAACCATGTTATTATGATTACTCGTTATTGTTATTGGTTATTTACAGTGTATTTATTCTTTGTGTCACTATTTCAATGTTTTTATCTCATTTTCTATCTTAATCTTTAACTCTGCATTGCTGGGGTAAAGGATCCGTAAGCAAGCACGGTTAGTCTGCACCTGTTGTTTACAAAAGCATGTGACAAATGCATTTAGATTTGACATTAGCTGCATCCTAAATGGTCCCCTCTTCCTTATATGTCCTGGTCAAAATTAGTGTTCTGTGTAGGGAATGTGGTGCCATTGGGGACAGAGACATTATCAGTGTTCCACATCACGAAGAACAAATCATGGTTCCAGAAACAAGGGATTTTTCTCTGTTTATTTTCTGCCTAATCTGAATTCCCAGACTCACTCATGGGGCTAATTCATCATCTATTTTGATAAGCCCATATTTGACATACCTTGTCAAATATGCAGGAAGGAAAATATTGATATAATGTATTTTAACCTACTTTTTAAGGCTGATTTTGACAGTGAGATTTAAAAATGTTTTTTTTTTATTATTTGTTATTATTTACAACTAATTGATTAAGTGTTCTATTTCCTTTCCTAATAGTTGTTCAACTCAACAACAACAACAAAAATAACTCGCAGAATCATAACTCTTAGGTTTGAATACCGGTACAGTAGATTATAGAGAGAAATAGTAATGGCGTCTTTTTGTAGGCACTTACTCTGCCATGGTTCGTTTTGACAAAGTCTATGGGGAAATGAATAGTGTTTTTGTAGGGTTTTTAGATAAACACAGACAGTAAGGTCTACGGTAAACACAGGCTTAAGGATATCTTTACACGTTGTCCTATGAGATTTATTCATCAGCTGACGTCACGGTCTATGAATATTTAAGCATTTATGCGATACAAAAAAGCACATCAATATCAAAGATGCTTCATAAGTCATAAAGGTCATGTTAACTGACTGATATTATCTCATAGAACAAAACGTATAAGATATTCTAAACTTGTGTTAACCTCACACTTCACGTTTTGTGTTTATCCCAAAAGCCGATTCTGTCCCATTCATTCATAGGAATGACTGAACGAACCAGAGGTAACTCATTTCCGGTTTTTAGGACAGCATGTTGGCATTCTCTACAGCTTCTGCCGAGTCCCAGCCAACCGGATGTTCCCGTTTTCAGGGGAAATGGAAGAGAGCCTTTGACGCAACTTCTCGGCATTAGGTTAAGTAGATTTACAGGGCTACTCAATATTCAACAAGGAGGCGTTGTCATTGTCTCATGAATATATAATGTCCGCCAGCGTCCTTCCCCTTCCCTGGTTGAACTGGCTATGTGGTCCTAACAAACATTACGTTCAGTCCTGGACAGATACTGCAACAACCCACATCACTGGCGTGTAAGCTACACACTTTTCGCTGCGAAGAAGTAATTGGATAAAAAAAAACGGAATATAACGATACGAACTACCGAACTAGAAGAAGTTGAGCCGACGGACATACGAAGGACGCAAACGGAAGCATTTCCCTCTGTGTTGCAAAGCTGTGGCTTGTTGGACAAAGTCTTGTTCTGGACTCTGTGCATGTTGAAATCGGAGGAGTGCATTGGTACGGTGACTCGGTCAGACACCGTCTAGTTTCCAAGCAGAGCGACCGGAGCGGCAAGGCAACACCGGAGGCATGATTTTGAGAAGGGGCTCGGTTGTTGGCGTTGCTGATCTTTGCTTACATGCCTTATTGTTGTGCTTTTGTGCAAAGGTATGTGGATTACTTTACAGTTGCACATTGTGGAATATGTTCAGACAGCTTCTGTGGACGCATTGATTCGTCAGTAGGCGACGTTTTATTTTATATAGGCTAGTTAAAAGATCAAGATAACTAGGAGTGTGGGAAATATTTAGCCAGAGTCACTGCGTTTTATGGCTGTGTGCGTTTTAACTGTGTGGCGTTTTAACTGGCTGCATTGATCGGCTGCAACCCTCTTCCCCAAGTGAAACAGTCCCATTTGAGTTTTTCCCAGTTCTAATGTGTTAGTTAGTATGCCAGATTGAGTTGTTTTCGATAACTTGTACGGCTCAATTACTTTGATCTATTACCATAGTTTGCACATTTTGTAGAGGCGCTGGGCCGCCAATTTCCAGCGGTTTCACCGTTTCTTGGTTCTGCTTTACCAACAGGTGGCCGAGGGAACCGGTCAGTTCGAGTTGGAGATCTTATCGATGAACAACCGGAACGGCGAGCTTCTTAGCGGGCTGTGTTGTGACGGCTCGCGGATCACCGGGGATCGGAAATGCAGGATGGATGAGTGTGACACGTATTTTAAAGTGTGTTTGAAGGAATACCAGTCGCGGGTTTCGGCTGCGGGACCTTGCAGCTTCGGGTCCGGTTCTACCCCTGTCCTTGGAGGGAATACATTTTCTTTGAAGAACTCGGCGAAGAACGAAAGATCCAAGATTGTTTTGCAGTTCAGTTTCGCCTGGCCGGTAAGTTGATATCTTGATAACCTAGAGCTCTCGTCTCACGGTGCGCTAACATCATTAGGCTGGGCTGGGAAAAGGCTTCCCTAATCATTGCATTCGTCCCCGAAATAAATTAAATCAGCGACAAGGATTGAATGGTCGCCACTAGCCTAATAATGGACTAAAGGAGCCCAACGTTACTCATTATAGTTAAATGACCTGACATGGACTGTATAGAGGCGATGGCAGAATCAACAGCCAAACACTCCCATCTAAACGTGACCCGAGTCTCAACTGCAGTCCGGTTCTAGAAACATAACTCGCTGAACTTTCATATCACATCAAAAACTAATATCACAAATGCAAAATATACACTTTTCTGTACACTGTTATACCGGTTTTTAACACCGTTGCAGCCGACGGTGTTTTTCCAGTGAAGTTGGTTTTGTGATGTGCAGTGCTGGACTTGGGAAGGACTTCATTTGACCCGAGTACCGAAAACCTCGTGTTCTACTGCTTGAGTTCCAGCACCTCTTTATATAATAGTAGTTTAAATTATTACAGGGTTCCTTCACCTAAATCTAAACCGTGCCTGCGCTCAAAAGTGAGTACCGCAAGTCTTTGTCTAAACCTGCACCTGCAGTTCGCGAACGATGTATTCTTTTCTGAACGATTTTTTACTGATTTCAAGAGTCATGATTTAGTTTTTCTAAATGACTCGTTTCTAGTCGTTAGATTGACCGGCTGGCCGTAATGAGGGTGGCTTAATACTGCGCTCCTCCGGTGACTCGTGCTCTCCGACCGACACCTGTCAGTCATACATGCGCGCAGGCAGCATGGGATCACGGTGCAGGTAGCGAAGAGAAGGAAAAATACATGTTTACAACAGATGAATGAGAATCTATAATGAATGCAATTAATGAATTATTGATGTTGTAATGGACATATATCTATATTTTTGTTAACTGCTCAACGAACGAGAACGAATCGTTTGGGGTGCTGCAGTTTGCGAACGATACAGTGCAGTGCTTAACGTTGTCACCCAAACAATTCACTCCGCCAAGAATCGTTAACAATCTAGTCCGGTTGCGGACAACTAGACCTCGTTTCAAATGTACCAAGAAATAATATTATTTGTATGATTAGCAATCAACACATGTGCGTTGTTTTTAAAGCTTTTTCAAGTCTGTTACAAATGACAGCTCAAATGATCCACTCATGGTGAACGAGAGGCTTGTAGAATCACGACTCGAGTTTTCAGTTGATTGTTTGCCGGTAGAGGGCAGTGTTGTGTTCGAGACCACCGAGACCCGGAGTCAAGACCGGGAACGAAAGGCCAGCGAGACCGGGAGGGAGATGAAGACTCCAAGACTTATACCACAAAAAATGCGAGTAAAATTCAACACCACGATTGTAATTGTCAAATTGCCACGATCATAAGACTTCAAAATGTCCAGTAATTCTATGTTAATATTTCAGAAGAACATATGAAATCTTTTAGACATTCAGAATGGTGAACAAATTCACTGTGAGGGCAAACAGAGTCACAAACTCAAACATGTTTATATATACAAATAAAGTGTTCCAACTTCCCTCGGTCTCACCTTACTAATAGCCTAGTGAGCACAACTTTCATACAATTCCCCTCACTCCCCTAAAGTAGGAAGCCTAGGTTTCAATAGGCCATAACTTTTTTTATTTTATTTTTATTTTTTATCAATTATTTCACCTTTATTTAACCAGGTAGGTTAGTTGAGAACACCTTTATTTAACCAGGTAGGCTAGTTGAGAACACCTTTATTTAACCAGGTGGGCTAGTTGAGAACACCTTTATTTAACCAGGTAGGCTAGTTGAGAACATCTTTATTTAACCAGGTAGGCAAGTTGAGAACATCTTTATTTAACCAGGTAGGCAAGTTGAGAACAAGTTCTCATTTACAATTGCGACCTGGCCAAGATAGAGCATAGCAGTGCGACACAAACAACAACACAGAGTTACACGTGGAATAAAACAAACATAGTCAATAATACAGTATAAAAATAAGATACGTGAGATACAATGTGAGATAAGGGAGGTAAAGGCAAAAAAAGGCCATGGTGGCAAAGTAAATGCAATATAGCAAGTAAAACACTGGAACGGTAGATTTGCAATGGAAGAATGAAATAATGGGGTGCAAAGGAGCAAAATAAATAAATACTGTAGGGGAAGAGGTAGTTGTTTGGGCTAAATTATAGATGGGCTATGTACAGGTGCAGTAATCTGTGAGCTGCTCTGACAGTTGGTGCTTAAAGCTAGTGAGGGAGATAAGATAACACAAGATATTACTGTGTCATGAAAGGAGTGCGAGTTATTTGGCCTGGTCGAAGTGGTTTTATGGGATGTCTGAATGGGAGCTGATTAAATTTAGATTTTTACTCCGCTGGTCTGGGGAAGAAAGGACCTCACTGTTCCGAGACCGAATCAAGACCGAGTAAAAATGTATCCAACACCGAGACCAGACCAATACGTGGTCTGGAGACCACATCTCTTGTATACTCTGTCCTTACTGACTCAAATGAATGAAATCAATTAAAAATATTTATTCTTTAACTAGTTGAAAACAACAGGGTCAGTAAAAAGAGCCAAACTTCCCATCAGGCATTTCTCTATCGGGGAGACAACTTTCTTATGTCTGTCTTCCATAAACAAACACTTTAACATGGAGATATGGCTGTGGGGAACCTTAATAACCCTGTAAACCCTTTAACATGGAGATATGGCTGTGGGGAACCTTAATAACCCTGTAAACCCTTTAACATGGAGATCTGGCTGTGGGGAACCTTAATAACCCTGTAAACCCTTTAACATGGAGATATGGCTGTGGGGAACCTTAATAACCCTGTAAACCCTTTAACATGGAGATATGGCTGTGGGGAACCTTAATAACCATGTAAACCCTTTAACATGGAGATCTGGCTGTGGGGAACCTTAATAACCCTGTAAACCCTTTAACATGGAGATATGGCTGTGGGGAACCTTAATAACCCTGTAAACCCTTTAACATGGAGATCTGGCTGTGGGGAACCTTAATAACCCTGTAAACCATTTATCATGGAGATATGGCTGTGGGGAACCTTAATAACCCTGTAAACCCGTTAACATGGAGATCTGGCTGTGGGGAACCTTAATAACCCTATAAACCATTTATCATGGAGATATGGCTGTGGGGAACCTTAATAACCCTGTAAACCCTTTAACATGGAGATCTGGCTGTGGGGAACCTTAATAACCCTGTAAACCCTTTAACATGGAGATATGGCAATTATTTAGTATTTAGCCCTTGAATGGGCTCGGCGGTCAATGGGCTCTGAAGGGAGTCTGAAGGGAGTCTGAATTGGCTCTGAATGGAGTCTGAATGGAGTCTGAATGGAGTCTGAATGGGCTCTGAAGGGAGTCTGAATGGGCTCTGAAGTTAGTCTGTGAATGGGCTCTGAAGGGAGTCTGTGAATGGGCTCTGAAGGGAGTCTGTGAATGGGCTCTGAAGGGAGTCTGTGAATGGGCTCTGAAGGGAGTCTGAATGGGCTCGGCGGTCAATGGGCTCTGAAGGGAGTCTGAATGGGCTCTGAAGGGAGTCTGTGAATGGGCTCTGAAGGGAGTCTGTGAATAGGCTCTGAAGGGAGTATGAATGGGCTCTGAAGGGAGTCTGTGAATGGGCTCTGAAGGGAGTCTGAATGGGCTCTGAAGGGAGTCTGAATGGGCTCTGAAGGGAGTCTGTGAATAGGCTCTGAAGGGAGTCTGTGAATAGGCTCTGAAGGGAGTCTGAATGGGCTCGGTCACCATAACCTTAACACCGTTGTGTTCTTTACAATTTTTACCGCCCATCAATCACTTGTCTAGAACACACAATAAATAGTGAATGAATGTTGCATATTGTCAACACTAATGTTCGACCTACATTTTTGAGTTGTGGGGACATCCAGGGCTTTCTCATTTAAATAATTGACCGGCCACAGGTGTGATATTTGTATAATTTAATAATATTTTATTTTATTTCCTTTAAAAAAAAAAAATGTTTATGGTTCAATTCTACTCCATTATGAAATGTGTCTAGTTTTATTATGATCGGAAATGTGGTTTTATTGTGGGTGTAGCAAACACACAACCGCGTGACCAAAAAACATTTAATCATTCTTCTGTATCAGATAACCCCTCGGCAGATGTGGCTTCAACCTTTTGGTGTTCTTTTAGTTCAACTTCAACAGTCTAGGTTACTGTCTCACTTCAAATGAAGTTTTCTTTTCTAAGGCAGGCTACGTAATAAATATGTAAACTATTATAACAAAGCCTTTCTGACGTGGGGGATGGATATTTTGAGGTGGAGCACTTTTCAGACTACGGGACTCTTTTGCTCTCAGCACAGAAGAGTAATAAAATGTAATGTTGTGAAACAGGACAGCGTTGCTATGAGGGGCTTCCGCAGCGTTGCTATGAGGGGCTCCCGCGGCGTTGCTATGAGGGGCTCCCGCGGCGTTGCTATGAGGGGCTCCCGCGGCGTTGCTATGAGGGGCTCCCGCGGCGTTGCTATGAGGGGCTCCCGCGGCGTTGCTATGAGGGGCTCCCGCGGCGTTGCTATGAGGGGGCTCCCGCGGCGTTGCTATGAGGGGCTCCCGCGGCGTTGCTATGAGGGGCTCCCGCGGCGTTGCTATGAGTGGCTCCCTCAGCGTTGCTATGAGGGGGCTCCCGCGGCGTTGCTATGAGTGGCTCCCTCGGCGTTGCTATGAGTGGCTCCCTCAGCGTTGCTATGAGGGGGCTCCCGCTGCGTTGCTATGAGGGGGCTCCCGCAGCGTTGCTATGAGAGGACAGAACAGCCTGGTTTCCGTGGTTTCTATGTGTGACGTACGTCACACTGCTTGCTGAGCAAGTACCATTTCCTCCTGCTTTGCACACGTGACAGCCCTCCTCCAAAAGCGCCATGGAAGTTAACAAGTGACGACTTCAGGCTGAAGAGTGCGTTTCACACAGCCCACTACGTTATCCCTCCCCACAACGTGCGGCTTCATGGGTGGTATAAACAGACAGGCCATTGGGCTATTAGCATATGCATATCCTGTTAAGGACCACACAGAGTTCCTCTGCCGACTCGTTCGGTGCGTTGTGTTTTAGGGACCCCCTCGACAGTTGATTTCTGACCTCTTCCCCCCCCCCCCCCCCCCCCCCGAAAATGTAAACAATAGTTTGACAACCCTGTTTGTTTATAAGCTTTTAAAATGTATCACACTCAAACCGTTTATCTTTTCCAGTAGATAATGAGTCACATTTGACCTAAAATCACTTCCTGACCACATATGTATGGAAGGTTTCGAATCAACAGGGGGTGCTGTCAAAAAGTGAAATGGAGAAATGGATTTCTCCCCAATACAGTACAATTTTGTATATGTTCTACTTTGTAATTTAGATGTTAATTTACTTAGTGTTATTGTCCACTCCTCGTGTTTGTAGATGTTGGCAGCCTGACAGTTAGTTTTCTGTAGCCAGATGTTCTAACTAGGCCTGTGCCTGGCTTTGGTTACAAACCCATTTTCTAATTATAATAAATACATTTAAAAGTATGAATGAACTGGACATGGGAAAATGTATCAAAAAGGTAAACATTTTTTTTTTTTGGACTTATCTTAGCACTGCTCCAATGACAGCTGAACGTCAACAATGGGGTCCGACAGGGTTCCGTTTCTGTCTTGAGGTGTGTGTGTGTGTGTGTGTGTGTGGGTGGGTCCTAGTTGCCGTTGTACAGAACAACAGAGGAGGTCTTTCCCCATTGGTTAGGCCTAGAGGTCGCTATAACAGAATCGAGGCAGTCTTTGAGCTCTGGCTTCCTCCTCCCAGGTGTGTCTGTACTTCCAGTAAGCGACAACAATCGCCACGGTTATCATATCGACTATATGTGCCTCTCAGAAATGGATTGGTTCTGGTGGACGGAGCAGAGTGATTGGGTTCAACTGAAGGGAGAGCCAAAACCTGGATTCAATTTATTTTAGTTGAGCTTTAATTGCGATTTGGTTGGCACAGTGGAACCAATAGAATAGAAGTGCAAATCGAAGAGTGCAACAATGTTTTATTTTGAACCCAGGTCTTCACTCTGCATTACCTGTGGAGCACTGCCTGGCCTCTTGTTCCTCACTGTTGGCTGGGCCTGGCTCTTTGTGTGTGTGTCCTAATTCTGCCACGCTCTGTTGGAGCGCAGGCTTTTCAAATCTTTAACTCTGCCACCCACACTGAACTGCTGCACTTAATGAGACCCTGGCTAGCCATGCACATGTGCTGCACTTAATGAGACCCTGGCTAGCCATGCACATGTGCTGCACTTAATGAGACCCTGGCTAGCCATGCACATGTGCAGCACTTACTGAGACCCTGGCTAGCCATGCACATGTGCAGCACTTAATGAGACCCTGGCTAGCCATGCACATGTCCTGCACTTAATGAGACCCTGGCTAGCCATGCACATGTGCTGCACTTAATGAGACCCTGGCTAGCCATGCACATGTGCAGCACTTAATGAGACCCTGGCTAGCCATGCACATGTGCAGCACTTAATGAGACCCTGGCCAGCCATGCACATGTGCAGCACTTAATGAGACCCTGGCTAGCCATGCACATGTGCAGCACTTAATGAGACCCTGGCTAGCCATGCACATGTGCAGCACTTAATGAGACCCTGGCTAGCCATGCACATGTGCAGCACTTAATGAGACCCTGGCTAGCCATGCACATGTGCAGCACTTAATGAGACCCTGGCTAGCCATGCACATGTGCAGCACTTAATGAGACCCTGGCTAGCCATGCACATGTGCTGCACTTAATGAGACCCTGGCTAGCCATGCACATGTGCTGCGCTGATAGGCCTAGATCAGGTAGACGGGTCAACACGACAGACAGTTCAGATGGACAACCTGCTCAATGGGCTTCTTCACTGATCTGAAACAATTTAAAAGTTTCTATAGCTAAATAACTAGGTTAGTAAACTTTCAAGCAAGCTATTCCACCCTAATGGAATGTATTAATGATATTTTTCTCCAGAGAGAGAGGGAGAGGGAGAGAGAGAGAAAGAGGGAGTGAGTGAAAGGGGGAGAGACATATGGGTCTGTCCCATCCAACTTGACCTCGCCTCTGTCCAAACTAGCTTATGGCCCTGGCTGCTACAGGAGGCTCTGTGACCCTGGCTGCTACAGGAGGCTCTGTGACCCTGGCTGCTACAGGAGGCTCTGTGACCCTGGCTGTTACGGGAGGCTCTGTGACCCTGGCTGTTACGGGAGGCTCTGTGACCCTGGCTGCTACGGGAGGCTCAGTGGCCCTGGCTGCTACGGGAGGCTCAGTGGCCCTGGCTGCTACGGGAGGCTCAGTGGCCCTGGCTGCTACGGGAGGCTCAGTGGCCCTGGCTGCTACGGGAGGCTCAGTGGCCCTGGCTGCTACGGGAGGCTCAGTGGCCCTAGCTGCTACGGGAGGCTCAGTGGCCCTGGCTGCTACGGGAGGCTCAGTGGCCCTGGCTGCTACGGGAGGCTCAGTGGCCCTGGCTGCTACGGGAGGCTCAGTGGCCCTGGCTGCTACGGGAGGCTCAGTGGCCCTGGCTGCTACGGGAGGCTCAGTGGCCCTGGCTGCTACGGGAGGCTCAGTGGCCCTGGCTGCTACGGGAGGCTCAGTGGCCCTGGCTGCTACGGGAGGCTCAGTGGCCCTGGCTGCTACGGGAGGCTCAGTGGCCCTGGCTGCTACGGGAGGCTCAGTGGCCCTAGCTGCTACGGGAGGCTCAGTGGCCCTGGCTGCTACGGGAGGCTCAGTGGCCCTGGCTGCTACAGGAGGGTCGGTGACCCTGGCCCTGGCTGCTACAGGAGGCTCGGTGACCCTGGCCCTGGCTGCTACGGGAGGCTCGGTGACCCTGGCTGCTACGGGAGGCTCGGTGGCCCTGGCTGCTACGGGAGGCTCGGTGGCCCTGGCTGCTACAGGAGGGTCGGTGACCCTGGCCCTGGCTGCTACGGGAGGCTCGGTGACCCTGGCTGCTACAGGAGGCTCGGTGACCCTGGCTGCTACGGGAGGCTCGGTGACCCTGGCTGCTACGGGAGGCTCGGTGACCCTGGCTGCTACGGGAGGCTCGTGACCCTGGCTGCTACGGGAGGCTTGGAGCTCTACCAACAATTCCTTAGACCTAGATTTTTGCTCTGATATGTACTGTCAACTGGGGGATCTTTTCTAAATCATGTCCAACCAATTGAATTTACCACAGCTGGACTCCAAGTTGTGGAAACATCTCAAGGATGATCGATGGAAACAGGATGCACCTGAGCTTAATTTCGAGTCTCATTTGCAAAAGGTCTGGATACTTAAGTAAATAAGGTAATTCTGTTTATTTTTTATCAATGAGCAAACTTTTCTAAACCTGTTTTTGCTTTTGCCTCGTGGGGCTTTGTTGTCCTTAAGCCATTTTGCCACAACTTTGGAAGTATGCTTGGGGTCATTGTCCATTTGAAAGACCCATTTGTGACCAAGCTTTAACTTCCTGATGGAGGTCTTGAGATGTTGCTTCAGTATATCCACATCATTTTCCTCCCTTATGATGTCATCTATTTTGTGAAGTGCACCAGCCCCTCCAGCAGCAAAGCACCCCACAACATGATGCTGCCACCCCCACAACATGATGCTGCCACCCCCACAACATGATGCTGCCACCCCCACATCATGATGCTGCCACCCCCACAACATGATGCTGCCACCCCCACAACATGATGCTGCCACCCCCAAAACATGATGCTGCCACCCCCACAACATGATGCTGCCACCCCCACAACATGATGCTGCCACCGCCGTGCATCACTGTTTGAATGATGTTCTTTAACTTGAAAGCCTCTCTCTTTTTCCTCCAAACATAACGATGGTCATTAAGTACCATCTTTGTCCCCATGTGCAGTTGCAAACTGTAGTCTGGCTTTTTAATGATGGTTTTGAAGCAGTGGCTTCTTCCTTGCTGAGCGGCTTTTCAGGTTATGTCGCTATAGGACTCATTTTTCCTGTGGATATAGATACTTTTGTACCTGTTTCCTCAGCATCTTCACAGGGTCCTTTGCTGTTGTTCTGGGATTGATTTGCACTTTTCACACCAAAGTACGTTCATCTCTAGGCGACAGAACGCGTCTTCTTCCTGAGCAGTATGACGGCTGCGTGGTCCCATGGTGTTTATACTTGCGTACTATTGTTTGTATAGATGAATGTGGAAACTTCAGGCGTTTGGAAATTGCTCCCAAGGATGAACCAGACTTGTGGAGGTCTACAATGTTTTTTCTGAGGTCTTGGCTGATTTCTTTTGATTTTCCCATGATGTCAAGCAAAGAGGCACTGAGCTTGATGGTATACCTCCAATTGAATCAAATTTTGTCATTTTTGCCTTTCAGAAGCTTCTGAGGCCATGACATATTTTTGGGGGATTTTCCAAGCTGTTTAAAGGCACAGTCAACTTAGCGTATGTGAACTTCTGATAATATTATTATTATTATTATTTTTTTTTTTTAACCTTTATTTAACTAGGCAAGTCAGTTAAGAACAAATGATTATTTACAATGATGGCCTACCAGGGAACAGTGGGTTAACTGCCTTGTTCAGGGGCAGAACAACATAATTTTACCTTGTCAGTTCGGGGATTCGATCTTTTGGTTACTAGTCCAGCGCGCGCTAACCACTAGGCTTCCTGCTGCCCAACACTCTAACCACTAGACTACCTGCTGCCCAACACTCTAACCACTAGACTACCTGCTGCCCAACACTCTAACCACTAGACTACCTGCTGCCCAACACTCTAACCACTAGGCTTCCTGCTGCCCAACACTCTAACCACTAGACTACCTGCTGCCCAACACTCTTAACCACTAGACTACCTGCTGCCCAACACTCTAACCACTAGGCTTCCTGCTGCCCAACACTCTAACCACTAGGCTTCCTGCTGCCCAACACTCTAACCACTAGGCTTCCTGCTGCCCAACACTAACCACTAGGCTTCCTGCTGGTATATACGTTTCTATTCACCATTTGGATTTAGACATTTTTTACGAGACTCAAGGATTACAAAGGCAGAATAATCCCTTGTTGAGAAATAAAAAATATGAACCATTTTTATTTGTGGTTATCAGAACTGTTTTTAAAACGTGATTGTATTTATAATTGCATTTTTTTTTTTGCTTCAAGTTCCAAGACCCGAAACAGCTTTTACCCCCAAGCCATAACTCTGCTAAATAGTTAGTCCAGGTAGCTATTTGTTAAACTATTTAACTACCTGCAGTGACTTAAATTTTATTTAATTTTTACACTAACTGTTTTGGCTCATCACATACGCTGCTGTTACTGTTTTTATTATTTATCCCGTTGCCTAGTGACTATCCTTACCTCAATTACCTCGTACCGCTTCAAATGGACTCTGTACCGGTAACCCGTGTATATAGCCAAGTTATTGTCTTTATTCCTGGTGTTACTACTTTTCTATCATTTTTCTTTTACTTTTTCGTTCTGAATTATTGGGAGGGAGGGAGGAGGGGAAGGGGGGGGGGGGCGTCAGGCTGTTTTCAGAGAAAGGTCTTCCTGTTCAAGTAACCAACAGGAAGAAAGGGTGACTGCTTCTCAAACCCCTCATATATCTCCTCAAACTCATGATTACAATCTCAGGGTAGACAAGGGGTGTTTCTCAAAATGAATACTTCACGGGAGGGTCGGAGTTCGAGTCCGGAGCGCGGGAGGGTCGGAGTACGAGTCCGGAGCGCGGGAGGGTCGGAGTTCGAGTCCGGAGCACGGGAGGGTCGGAGTTCGAGTCCGGAGCACGGGAGGGTCGGAGTACGAGTCCGGAGCACGGGAGGGTCGGAGTACGAGTCCGGAGCACGGGAGGGTCGGAGTACGAGTCCGGAGCACGGGAGGGTCGGAGTACGAGTCCGGGGCGCGGGAGGGTCTGAGTACGAGTCCGGGGCGCGGGAGGGTCGGAGTACGAGTCCGGGGCGCGGGAGGGTCGGAGTACGAGTCCGGGGCGCGGGAGGGTCAGAGTACGAGTCCGGGGCGCGGGAGGGTCTGAGTACGAGTCCGGGGCGCGGGAGGGTCTGAGTACGAGTCCGGGGCGCGGGAGGGTCTGAGTACGAGTCCGGGGCGCGGGAGGGTCTGAGTACGAGTCCGGGGCGCGGGAGGGTCTGAGTACGAGTCCGGGGCGCGGGAGGGTCTGAGTACGAGTCCGGGGCGCGGGAGGGTCACGGAGGTGCAGTGTGAGGTAATACAGTAGGGGGAGGTGCAGTGTGAGGTAATACAGTAGGGGGAGGTGCAGTGTGAGGTAATACAGTAGGGGGAGGTGCAGGGGGAGGTAATACAGTAGGGGGGTGCAGGGTGAGGTAATACAGTAGGGGGAGGAGCAGGGTGAGGTAATACAGTAGGGGGAGGAGCAGCGTGAGGTAATACAGTAGGGGGAGGAGCAGCGTGAGGTAATACAGTAGGGGGAGGAGCAGCGTGAGGTAATACAGTAGGGGGAGGTGCAGCGTGAGGTAATACAGTAGGGGGAGGTGCAGCGTGAGGTAATACAGAAGGGGGAGTGCTGCTCAGCGGGAGGTAATACAGTAGGGGGAGGTGCAGCGTGAGGTAATACAGAAGGGGGAGTGTGAGGTAATACAGTAGGGGGTGGAGCAGCGTGAGGTAATACAGTAGGGGGAGTGCTGCTCAGCGTGAGGTAATACAGTAGGGGGAGTGCTGCTCAGCGTGAGGTAATACAGTAGGGGGAGTGCTGCTCAGCGTGAGGTAATACAGTAGGGGGAGTGCTGCTCAGCGTGAGGTAATACAGTAGGGGGAGTGCTGCTCAGCGTGAGGTAATACAGTAGGGGGAGGTGCAGCGTGAGTGCTGCTCAGCGTGAGGTAATACAGTAGGGGGAGGTGCAGCGTGAGTGCTGCTCAGCGTGAGGTAATACAGTAGGGGGTGGAGCAGCGTGAGGTAATACAGTAGGGGGAGTGCTGCTCAGCGTGAGGTAATACAGTAGGGGGAGTGCTGCTCAGCGTGAGGTAATACAGTAGGGGGAGGTGCAGCGTGAGGTAATACAGTAGGGGGAGTGCTGCTCAGCGTGAGGTAATACAGTAGGGGGAGGTGCAGCGTGAGGTAATACAGTAGGGGGAGGTAATACAGTAGGGGAGGTGCAGGGTGAGGTAATACAGTAGGGGGAGGTGCAGCGTGAGGTAACACAGTAGGGGGAGGAGCAGCGTGAGGTAATACAGAAGGGGGAGGAGCAGCGTGAGGTAATACAGTAGGGGGAGGAGCAGCGTGAGGTAATACAGTAGGGGGAGGTGCAGCGTGAGTGCTGCTCAGCGTGAGGTAATACAGTAGGGGGTGGAGCAGCGTGAGGTAATACAGTAGGGGGAGTGCTGCTCAGCGTGAGGTAATGCAGTAGGAGGAGGTGCAGCGTGAGGTAATACAGTAGGGGGAGTGCTGCTCAGCGTGATGTAATACAGTAGGGGGAGGAGCAGCGTGAGGTAATACAGTAGGGGGAGGTGCAGCGTGAGGTAATACAGTATGGGGAGTGCTGCTCAGCGTGAGGTAATACAGTAGGGGGAGTGCTGCTCAGCGTGAGGTAATACAGTAGGGGGAGTGCTGGTCAGCGTGAGGTAATACAGTAGGGGGAGTGCTGCTCAGCGTGAGGTAATACAGTAGGGGGAGTGCTGCTCAGCGTGAGGTAATACAGTAGGGGGAGTGCTGCTCAGCGTGAGGTAATACAGTAGGGGGAGGAGCAGCGTGAGGTAATACAGTAGGGGGAGGTGCAGCGTGAGGTAATACAGTAGGGGGAGTGCTGCTCAGCGTGAGGTAATACAGTAGGGGGAGTGCTGCTCAGCGTGAGGTAATACAGTAGGGGGAGTGCTGGTCAGCGTGAGGTAATACAGTAGGGGGAGGTGCAGCGTGAGTGCTGCTCAGCGTGAGGTAATACAGTAGGGGGAGGTGCAGCGTGAGTGCTGCTCAGCGTGAGGTAATACAGTAGGGGGTGGAGCAGCGTGAGGTAATACAGTAGGGGGAGTGCTGCTCAGCGTGAGGTAATACAGTAGGGGGAGGTGCAGCGTGAGGTAATACAGTAGGGGGAGTGCTGCTCAGCGTGAGGTAATACAGTAGGGGGAGGTGCAGCGTGAGGTAATACAGTAGGGGGAGGTAATACAGTAGGGGAGGTGCAGGGTGAGGTAATACAGTAGGGGGAGGTGCAGCGTGAGGTAACACAGTAGGGGGAGGAGCAGCGTGAGGTAATACAGAAGGGGGAGGAGCAGCGTGAGGTAATACAGTAGGGGGAGGAGCAGCGTGAGGTAATACAGTAGGGGGAGGTGCAGCGTGAGTGCTGCTCAGCGTGAGGTAATACAGTAGGGGGTGGAGCAGCGTGAGGTAATACAGTAGGGGGAGTGCTGCTCAGCGTGAGGTAATACAGTAGGGGGAGTGCTGCTCAGCGTGAGGTAATACAGTAGGAGGAGGTGCAGCGTGAGGTAATACAGTAGGGGGAGTGCTGCTCAGCGTGAGGTAATACAGTAGGGGGAGGAGCAGCGTGAGGTAATACAGTAGGGGGAGGTGCAGCGTGAGGTAATACAGTAGGGGGAGTGCTGCTCAGCGTGAGGTAATACAGTAGGGGGGGTGCTGCTCAGCGTGAGGTAATACAGTAGGGGGAGTGCTGGTCAGCGTGAGGTAATACAGTAGGGGGAGTGCTGCTCAGCGTGAGGTAATACAGTAGGGGGAGTGCTGCTCAGCGTGAGGTAATACAGTAGGGGGAGTGCTGCTCAGCGTGAGGTAATACAGTAGGGGGAGGAGCAGCGTGAGGTAATACAGTAGGGGGAGGTGCAGCGTGAGGTAATACAGTAGGGGGAGTGCTGCTCAGCGTGAGGTAATACAGTAGGGGGAGTGCTGCTCAGCGTGAGGTAATACAGTAGGGGGAGTGCTGGTCAGCGTGAGGTAATACAGTAGGGGGAGTGCTGCTCAGCGTGAGGTAATACAGTAGGGGGAGTGCTGCTCAGCGTGAGGTAATACAGTAGGGGGAGTGCTGCTCAGCGTGAGGTAATACAGTAGGGGGAGGTGCAGCTCAAATGTTATGTTTTATGTGTTCTCTAGTCCTCACAAGAACGTCCTTGGCGCATGAGAGCGGTAGTGTGCATATTGAGAAACACCCAAGGTGTGGTGTGTTCTCCTCTGCCACTCTCTGTCACGGTGCTGCCTGCAAGGCTTTGAACTGTGGAAGTGTGTGTGAGGGAGAGATTGGGGGGAAAGTGTTTTTCCTCTGTCTCTGTGTGTGTGTGTGTGTGTGTGGTGAGAGATTGAGGGAAAGTGTTTTTCGTGTGTGTGTCATGGAGAGAAGCTCTCTCTCTCAAAGTTTGAGTTGTGTTTCAGTTCAACTAGAGTACCTGTAGCAGAACCTAGATCTTGGCTACTCGTGTAGATGGGGTTGATCATTTTATATCGATAGTTTACCGAATCAAAATAAACTATGTTGCACACTCCATGTATAAACTCCCAGCAATTTAATGGGTATTTACCAACGTTTAGGTATCACTGTACCTGATATATTCAGGAACGCTGATAACTGGTCGCCGTCCTGCCGCGGGGGTCGCCGTCCTGCCGCGGGGGTCGGCGTCCTACCGCGGGGTTCGGCGTCCTGCCGCGGGGGTCGGCGTGTTGCCGCGGGGGTCGGCGTGTTACCGCGGGGGTCGGCGTCCTGCAGCGGGGGTCGGCGTCCTGCCGTGGGGTTCGGCGTCCTACCGCGGGGGTCGGCGTCCTACCTATTATGGTGCTAGGAGGGTAAATCCTGTATTGATTATGGTGCTAGGAGGGTAAATCCTGTATTGATTATGGTGCTAGGAGGGTAAATGCTGTATTGATTATGGTGCTAGGAGGGTAAATGCTGTATTGATTATGGTGCTAGGAGGGTAAATCCTGTATTGGTTATAGTGGTGAGTGGAATGTAGTTCTGTGGCGTAGGTTTTAATGCTCTTGAATCTACTGCTTTCTGAAAGCAGTTTGATGTAACGGATAGGCTACAAAGTTACAAACTTTGCAAAAGTTTCATTTGTGTGTGTGTGTGTGTGTGTGTGTGTGTGTGTGTGTGTGTGTGTGTGTGTGGAGATGAGTTCAGTCAGGTGTCCTGGCAGCCTGGCTAGAGAGATAGCTTTTTAATCAGATGTCCTGGCAGCTTTGTTGGACAGTGTGTCTGTTAGGGCCAGGACGATACCAGTGTCACACACACACACACACACACACACACACACACACACACACACACACAGACTTATGGCCAGTCCCAACTACAGTTCAGAGAGTTAGTTTAGAGCCGGGCTGTCGCCTGGGAAAGGAAATCTGGCAGCTGTAGACATGCTCTTATACACTCTTAGCTGATAACCCTGTGTGTGTGTGTGTGTGTGTGTGTGGTGTGTGAGCGACTGAGACAACGTATGGTATATCTCTCTCTCTCTCTCTACAGTTGTACTTACCAAATGGCACCCTATTCCCTTACACAGTGCACTGCGTTTGATCAGGACCCATTTAGGCTCCATAGGGCTCCAGTCAAACGTAGTGTACACTATGTAGGGAATAGGGTGCCATTTGGGACAGAGTCCAAATGCTTTTCATGTTGAGCGTAATAGATAGTAAATGTCAGGACGACCTCGCGGAACACGTGCTGTGTTTAAACAAGGGGCCCTGAGATGAGAGGTCCACCATTTTAATACAAACTGTTGGCTACTGCTACGTCTTTTAAAACAAGCCTCTGTCACAACACATTTTACATTTTGGTTAAATAAATAAACTACATTTTACATTTTGGTTAAATAAACTAAAACTGTAATGATTTTAACAAGGGGTGAATTAAAGAGTGTTATGAGACACATTTTAGCATTGCAGACAGTGTTCGTAGTCGGTCTGTATATCCGTGAATAGGGTGGGGGGCCCATAATAACAGTATTATAGCTGAATGGGCTGGGAGGTTTTAGCAGTATGTCCGGACTAGTCCACCACAGGGCTTTTCTGGCTCACTGCTCGTCCCCAACCACTCACATCCAGGTAGACTGAGCTTCGGCTACATCCCAAATGGCACTACTTTTGACCAGGGCCCTGGTACAGCAGGTCAACTACTCCTGACCCCCCCCCCCCAGCTGCTACGGTGTAATGACCCCCCCCCCCAGCTGCTACGGTGTAATGACCCCCCCCCCCCAGCTGCTATGGTGTAATGACCCCCCTCCCCCCCCAAGCTTCTACGGTGTAATGACCCCCCCCCCCAGCTGCTACGGTGTAATGACCCCCCCCCCCAGCTGCTATGGTGTAATGACCCCCCCCCCCCCCAAGCTGCTACGGTGTAATGACCCCCCCCCAGCTGCTATGGTGTAATGACCCCCCCCCCCCCCAAGCTGCTACGGTGTAATAACCCCCCCCCCCCCCCAGCTGCTACGGTGTAATAACCCCCCCCCCCCCCCAGCTGCTACGGTGTAATAACCCCCCCCCCCCAGCTGCTACGGTGTAATGACCCCCCCACCCCCCAAGCTGCTACGGTGTAATAACCCCCCCCCCCCCCCCAGCTGCTACGGTGTAATGACCCCCCACCCCCACCCAAGCTGCTACGGCTTAATGACCCCCCCCTCCCCCCAAGCTGCTACGGTGTAATGACAAACCCTCTTCATCTACTGGTGTGGTACTAGGTAGGGTGATGACCCCCCTCTTCATCTACTGGTGTGGTACTAGGTAGGGTGAGGGTCGGACAGGGACGCTGATTCTTACGAGAGAGAAATCAACGCTGTCACCACCTCGCTTTCCAGCTTGAACCCCAGAGCGAGATGAAACGCCATTTCACCGTCCCGAATGCTTTTGTACAACATCTGTTGGCAGCACCGTAGACATTAACCTCGTAGGAAACCAACGTGGTTTCTTTATCCTGCCGACAGTTTGCTGAATATCATTCCCTCCACTGTTATCCGGCCGACCCGGGTAGGGGGGGGGGGGGGTGGTATGAGAGCCTGGCGGTGCTGATTAGGTAGGCTGTTGTGTGCTGTGTAAACATGTTGAGAGCTGTGCTGTGTAGTGAGTGAGTCAGGTTCATTCTCGACTGTCTCAATTGGCACCCTAGTCACTATGTAGTCCACTACTTTAGACCAGGGCCCATAGGGGAGCACTATTTTAGACCAGGGCCCATAGGGGAGCACTACTTTAGACCAGGGCCCATAGGGGCCCACTACTTTAGACCAGGGCCCATAGGGGGCCACTACTTTAGACCAGGGCCCATAGGGGAGCACTACTTTAGACCAGGGCCCATAGGGGGCCACTATTTTAGACCAGGGCCCATAGGGGAGCACTACTTTAGACCAGGGCCCATAGGGGCCCACTACTTTAGACCAGGGCCCATAGGGGCCCACTACTTTAGACCAGGGCCCATAGGGGGCCACTACTTTAGACCAGGGCCCATAGGGGATAGGGGGGCATTTGGACCACAGCTCTCCCTATAGTCATTTATCAGGTCCCTTGATGACTAAAATGTCTATCTTTAATGTAGGATCACACATCTGTAATCCTGATGCTCCCGTAGCTGTTGAGTTCTTGACCGGTAACCGGTGTCAGATCAGACAGATGACTAGTTGGGGTGAACAGAGACCTGCGAGACGGTGTAGTGAGGCATGAGAACCTGAAGATGTTTGTTTAGCTGGCGAGGAGGCAGTTTTTTGGGGGGATGAAGTCACGAGAGAGACAGCCGTGAGAGTTTACCGTGTGAATCGGTAAACCTTTTTTTAGTTGCAGAGTGGAACAGGATGAGAAAGTCAAGAGAGCGAGAGACAGTTTGATAGGATGCATTTCCTGTGTGGTCAATGTATTCTAATGAGTCATAGTTTACCTTTATCATCCATGCCTGTGGGTGATGCCTGTGGGAGATGCCACACTGTCACAGCATCTCTGAGGCAAGTAGGTGTTGGATGGGGGGAGAGAGCTCCTGACCCATAGATCTGAGCCGGCTGTATGAAACCGCTGACCTGTAGATGCAGGCCAATTGTTCCTCTCTCTCACAGTCACGGAGCTCGGTCTCTCACAGTCACGGAGCTCGGTCTCTCACAGTCACGGAGCTCGGTCTCTCACAGTCACGGAGCTCGGTCTCTCTCTCTCTGACAGGATGAAATTGTCTGTCTTGTCCCGATGTGTCCTGACACGACCTACTCTCAGCAGTCCTGTCATCTTGTTGTATGACTGGTTATCCCCAACCACCCCTGTAGATTCTCCCATCTCTCCCGTGACATTCTCCGTGTCTGTCCTGACTTGACCTACTAAAACCACGGACCAAAACTTAGTGTGTATACAACAACTAGCCCTGTCACTACCCCGTTTCACAATCCTCTACGTGTCATATCTAGTCTGCCTGTCCTGACTTGACCTACTAAAACCACAAAGCTTTCACCAGTTGTCTCACAGAGATCCATATTGATACGTGTTTCATTTGTTTATATAATGTTTGCTATTTATTTAATTTTGTGGGTTTAAATTTTTTGGGGTGTATAATTGTATTTTGTGTGTTCCCCAGGGTTTTCCTTAAATACAAGTTAATGATAATGAATCCCAGCCGGTGTGAGTCGTCGTCCTCAGTTACTGCTCTCTCACAGACCGGTTTTCTAGTCTGTAGTTCTGTCCTGTTCCGACATGGCTTACTAAATCATACGATCTCAGCAGTTCTGACTGAGTAACTCAGATCATCGCCCTCAGATCATCGCCCTCAGATCATCGCATCGCCCTCAGCGCATCGCCCTCAGCGCATCGCCCTCAGCGCATTGCCCTCAGATCATCGCCCTCGTACCATCGCCCTCGTACCATCGCCCTCGTACCATCGCCCTCGTACCATCGCCCTCGTACCATCGCCCTCGTACCATCGCCCTCGTACCATCGCCCTCGTACCATCGCCCTCGTACCATCGCCCTCGTACCATCGCCCTCGTACCATCGCCCTCAGCGCATCGCCCTCGTACCATCGCCCTCGTACCATCGCCCTCGTACCATCGCTCTCGAACCATCGCCCTCAGCGCATCGCCCTCAGCGCATCGCCCTCAGCGCATCGCCCTCGGATCATCGCCCTCGAACCATCCATCGCCCTCGAACCATCCATCGCCCTCGAACCATCCATCGCTCTCGAACCATCGCCCTCGAGCCATCGCCCTCGAGCCATCGCCGTCGGACCATCGCCCTCATGACCATCGCCCTCGTGCCATCGCCCTCAGCACATCGCCCTCAGCGCATCGCCCTCAGCGCATCGCCCTCAGCGCATCGCCCTCGGATCATCGCCCTCGAACCATCGCCCTCGAGCCATCGCCCTCGAGCCATCGCCCTCGAGCCATCGCCCTCGAGCCATCGCCCTCGAGCCATCGCCCTCGAGCCATCGCCCTCGAGCCATCGCCCTCGAGCCATCGCCCTCGAGCCATCGCCCTCGAGCCATCGCCGTCGGACCATCGCCCTCATGACCATCGCCCTCGTGCCATCGCCCTCATACCATCGCCCTCGAACCATCGCCCTCGAACCATCGCCCTCGACCATCGCCCTCTAAGTGTATTAACTTGAATCCCAGGATGGTGATGAATCGTTATGAAATTGCTGTTTATATGTATTTTTTTCCCCTTGCTGCGAGTTCAAACCGGTTTTAAACCTGATTCACACAATGTGTACTAATGCATGCTGTTTGTTTACCTTTAGCCAAAGACCACACCATGTCTTTAAACATTTAGTTTTTTAGAAAGTAGTGCCTTCAGAAACTATTCATACTGCTTGAATTTTTTTTGCCTAAATGGTTTAAATTTAGATTTTTGTATCACACAATAACCCATAATATTTGACTTTTTTTTTTACAAATTATGTCCCCCATCTCTAGTCCAACATCCTGTCATCTACACAGCTGACGGTCTGAGACTCTATCCATTTCCCCCACCACTAGTCCAACATCCTGTCATCTACACAGCTGACGGTCTGAGACTCTATCCATTTCCCCCACCACTAGTCCAACATCCTGTCATCTACACAGCTGACGGTCTGAGACTCTATCCATTTCCCCCACCACTATTCCAACATCCTGTCATCTACACAGCTGACGGTCTGAGACTCTATCCATTTCCCCCACCACTAGTTCAACATCCTGTCATTTACACAGCTGACGGTCTGAGACTCTATCCATTTCCCCCACCACTAGTCCAACATCCTGTCATCTACACAGCTGACGGTCTGAGACTCTATCCATTTCCCCCACCACTAGTCCAACATCCTGTCATCTACACAGCAGACGGTCTGAGACTCTATCCATTTCCCCCCACCACTAGTCCAACATCCTGTCATCTACACAGCTGACGGTCTGAGACTCTATCCATTTCCCCCACCACTAGTCCAACATCCTGTCATCTACACAGCTGACGGTCAGAGACTCTATCCATTTCCCCCACCACTAGCCCAACATCCTGTCATCTACACAGCTGACGGTCAGAGACTCTATCCATTTCCCCCACCACTAGTCCAACATCCTGTCATCTACACAGCTGACGGTCAGAGACTCTATCCATTTCCCCCTGAGACTGTATCAACCACTTATCTAGCTACTTCATCAGATCAACTGTTGGCATGGTAACTACCTGGATTACCTGTGATCTGAGGTTCATATTAGGATGAGGAAGGGATGAGGAAGAAGTAGCCAAGCTACAGGAGAGTTGTTTCCAAAGGGATCAGTTTGAGCAAGGCGAGGTATATAATCCCTCCTCTTCATCACATAATGATTAGTTATTAGGGATGAAGGTGATTTTTGTAGATCAGGTGATTTTGCACAGATCTAACAGCAATGTAGTCCATCTCAAACACACACACACACACACACACACTGGTTTCCGTATTTGGTAGTGTTGCAGTCTGTGTCGGACTCCGTGTTGTGTAAACATGTTGAGAGCTGTGCTGTGTAGGGAGTCAGGTTCATTCTCGACTGTCACAATTGGCACCCTAGTCCCTATGTAGTCCACTACTTTAGACCAGGGCCCATAGGGGATAGGGGGCACACTACTTTAGACCAGGGCCTATAGGGGATAGGGGGCCACTACTTTAGACCAGGGCCCATAGGGGATAGGAGGCCACTACTTTAGACCAGGGCCCATCGGGGATAGGGGGCCACTACTTTAGACCAGGGCCCATAGGGGATAGGGGGCACACTACTTTAGACCAGGGCCTATAGGGGATAGGGGGCCACTACTTTAGACCAGGGCCCATAGGGGATAGGGGGCCACTACTTTAGACCAGGGCCCATAGGGGGCCACTACTTTAGACCAGGGCCCATAGGGGATAGGGGGCCACTACTTTAGACCAGGGCCCATAGGGGATAGTGGGGCCACTACTTTAGCACTTAACCGCTGTCCTTGACAATAGACACCAGGGACACTAGATAGTGTGTTAATTTACACTGGAGAATGTTTGTGTTGCTGTTAGTGTTGCTACTTGCTATCAATGTTTTGGTTCAGAGTTGCTCTTTGGTGTTGTTTGGTTAGGGCTGCAATATTCTGGTAACTTTACCAGCATGCCCCAAGGTTAGCCAGAAATCACGGTGGGAAGAGTTTTAGTATGGGAGGAAGGGGGGAAAGTTAGCAGCTGTGTTTTGGTTGATATTGTGTTGACTCTGATCTCCGTCTTCCCCCAGAGGTCCTACACGTTGATAGTGGAAGCCTTGGACGCTAACAACGACACCAGCGGTGAGTGGATCTCTGTCCTGCTGGCTCTCTCTCTCTGTCTCTCTCTCTGTGTGTGTCCTGCTCTCTCTCTGTGTGTGTCCTTCTGTCTCTCTCTCTGTGTGTGTCCTGCTCTCTCTCTGTGTGTGTCCTGCTCTCTCTCTGTGTGTGTCCTGCTCTCTCTCTGTGTGTCCTGCTCTCTCTCTCCGTGTCTTGCTGTCTTTCTCTCTGTGTGTGTCCTGCTGGCTCTTTCTCTGTGTGTCCTGCTGGCTCTCTCTCTGTGTGTCCTGCTGGCTCTCTCTCTGTGTGTCCTGCTGTCTCTCTCTCTGTGTGTCCTGCTGTCTCTCTCTCTGTGTGTCCTGCTGTCTCTCTCTCTGTGTGTCCTGCTGTCTCTCTCTCTCTGTGTTCTGCTGGCTCTCTCTCTGTGTGTCCTGCTGGCTCTCTCTGTGTCCTGCTGGCTCGCTCGCTCTCTCTCTCCTGCTGGCTCTCTCTCTCTCTCTCTCTCTCTCTCTCTCTCTCTCTCTGTGTCCTGCTGGCTCTCTCTCTCTCTCTCTCTGTCCTGCTGGCGCATTGTCCTACTTTTAGCTCACTCTGTTTTCCCCTCACTCATTCTTTCTCTCTGTCCTGCGTGTTAACCTTAGGAACTATCCTAGCTGTTGAAGGCACCTCTCCTCCCACATGGCCCGGTGTGTGAGCGCATGTTGACAGGTGTCTGTAACCACCTGACCACCTGAATAACTCATTGAAAAGGGGGGAGAGCAAGGGAGAGCAAGGGAGAGCTGGGGGGGAGAGGGAGGGCGGGAGAGAGGATTCAGAGGTGGAGGAGTGATCTGTGGCTGTCCTTCATATGAAAGTGAGATCAGACGGTAGCCTGGATCCAGTCACAATGCAGGTCTGTTACCTGACCTTTCATCTACAGGAGGTTACATCACTGTTCAGATACCTTCTATGTTCCACTATGGCACGATGATGAAGCACCATGGCTGTCTGTCTCAGGCTGGCTGGCTGTTTCTGGCTGGCTGTCTGTCTCGGGCTGGCTGTCTGTCTCTGGCTGGCTGGCTGGCTGGCTGTCTCTGGCTGGCTGGCTGTCTCTGGCTGGCAGGCTGTTTCTGGCTGGCTGGCTGTCTCTGGCTGTCTGTCTGTCTGTCTCTGGCTGGCTGGCTGTCTGGCTGTCTCTGGCTGGCTGGCTGGCTGGCTGTCTGTCTGTCTCTGGCTATCTGTCTGTCTCTGGCTGGCTGGCTGTCTCTGGCTGGCTGTCGCTGGCTGTCTGGCTGTTGCTGTCTGGCTGGCTGTCTTTGGCTGGCTGGCTGTCTCTGGCTGGCTGGCTGTCTCTGGCTGGCTGTCTGTCTGTCTGTCTCTGGCTGGCTGGCTGTCTGTCTCTGGCTCGCTGGCTGTCTGTCTCTGGCTGGCTGGCTGTCTTTCTCTGGCTGGCTGGCTGTCTCTGGCTGGCTGTCTGTCTGTCTGTCTGTCTGTCTGTCTGTCTGTCTGTCTGTCTCTGTCTGGCTGGCTGGCTGGCAGTCTGTCTCTGGCTGGCTGGCAGTCTGTCTCTGGCTGGCTGGCTGTCTGTCTCTGGCTGGCTGGCTGTCTGTCTCTGGCTGGCTGGCTATCTGGCTGGCTGTCTGTCTGTCTGTCTCTGGCTGGCTGGCTGTCTGTCGCTGGCTGTCTGTCTCTGGCTGGCTGGCTGTCTGTCTGTCTCTGGCTGGCTGTCTGTCTGTCTCTGGCTGGCTGGCTGGCTGTCTCTGGCTGGCTGGCTGGCTGTCTCTGGTTGGCTGGCTGGCTGTCTGTCTGGCAGGCTGTCTGTCTGTCTGGCTCTGTCTCTGTCTGACATAAAGGTGAGGGGGAAGTGTAATGCAACTACAGTACAGGGGGGAAGTGTAATGGAACTACAGTACAGGGGGGAAGTGTAATGGAACTACAGTACAGAGGGGGGGGGGGGTGTAATGGAACTACAGTACAGGGGGGGAACTACAGTACAGGGGGGAAGTGTGGGGGGGAAGTGTAATGGAATTACAGTACAGGGGGGAAAGTGTAATGGAACTACAGTACAGGGGGGGGAGTGTAATGGAACTACAGTACAGGGGGGAACTACAGTACAGGGGGGGAGTGTAATGGAACTACAGTACAGGGGGGAACTACAGTACAGGGGGGAGAGTGTAATGGAACTACAGTACAGGGGGGGGGGGGGGTGTAATGGAACTACAGTACGGGGGGGGGGGGGGTGTAATGGAACTACAGTACGGGGGGGGAGTGTAATGGAACTACAGTACGGGGGGGGTGTGTGTAATGGAACTACAGTACAGGGGGGGAACTACAGTACAGGGGGGAAGTGTAATGGAACTACAGTACAGGGGGGGAACTACAGTACAGAGGGGAAGTGTAATGGAATTACAGTACAGGGGGGAAAGTGTAATGGAACTACAGTACAGGGGGGGAACTACAGTACAGGGGGGAAGTGTACTGGAATTACAGTACAGGGGGAAGTGTAATGGAATTACAGTACAGGGGGGAACTACAGTACAGGGGGGAAGTGTAATGGAATTACAGTACAGGGGGAAGTGTAATGGAATTACAGTACAGGGGGAAACTACAGTACAGGGGGGGGGGGTGTAATGGAATTACAGTACAGGGGGGAAACTCAGTACAGGGGGGGGGAGTGTAATGAACTACAGTACAGGGGGGGGGAGTGTAATGGAACTACAGTACAGGGGGGGGGAGTGTAATGGAACTACAGTACAGGGGGGGAGTGTAATGGAACTACAGTACAGGGGGGGAGTGTAATTGAACTACAGTACAGGGGGAAGTGTAATTGAACTACAGTACAGGGGGAAGTGTAATGGAACTACAGTACAGGGGGGGGGGTGTAATGGAACTACAGTACAGGGGGGGTGATGGAGCTACAGTACGGGGCGTGATGGAACTACAGTATGGGGGGTGATGGAACTACAGTACGGGGGAGGGGTGTAATGGAGATGCAGGACAAGGGGAGGTGGGTTGGTTTACATAGGAGATGACCTAGAAGGACTGTAGTACTATGTTGTCCGTCTGTCTGGACTAAACGGTCGTGGAAAGTGCTACAGTGTTGTGTTGGAAAGTTTATGATGCTGTACAGTCAAAGTAGATTTCTGTTGACTCATTCTGATGCAGCACGTTTGTTGGATGAGAGACTGAATTTACTGTAGATGGCTGGGGAATAGAGCCTGTGTTTTACTGTAGATGGCTGGAGGAATAGAGCCTGTTTTACTGTAGATGGCTGGAGGAATAGAGCCTGTTTTACTGTAGATGGCTGGGGAATAGAGCCTGTGTTTTACTGTAGATGGCTGGGGAATAGAGCCTGTGTTTTACTGTAGATGGCTGGAGGAATAGAGCCTGTTTTACTGTAGATGGCTGGAGGAATAGAGCCTGTTTTACTGTAGATGGCTGGGGAATAGAGCCTGTGTTTTACTGTAGATGGCTGGGGAATAGAGCCTGTGTTTTACTGTAGATGGCTGGAGGAATAGAGCCTGCGTTTTACTGTAGATGGCTGGGGGAATAGAGCCTGTGTTTTACTGTAGATGGCTGGAGGAATAGAGCCTGCGTTTTACTGTAGATTGCTGGGGGAATAGAGCCTGTGTTTTACTGTAGATGGCTGGGGGAATAGAGCCTGTTTTACTGTAGATGGCTGGGGAATAGAGCCTGTGTTTTACTGTAGATGGCTGGAGGAATAGAGCCTGTTTTACTGTAGATGGCTGGGGGAATAGAGCCTGTGTTTTACTGTAGATGGCTGGGGGAATAGAGCCTGTGTTTTACTGTAGATGGCTGGAGGAATAGAGCCTGCGTTTTACTGTAGATGGCTGGGGGAATAGAGCCTGCGTTTTACTGTAGATGGCTGGGGGAATAGAGCCTGTTTTACTGTAGATGGCTGGAGGAATAGAGCCTGTTTTACTGTAGATGGCTGGGGGAATAGAGCCTGTGTTTTACTGTAGATGGCTGGAGGAATAGAGCCTGTTTTACTGTAGATGGCTGGAGGAATAGAGCCTGTTTTACTGTAGATGGCTGGGGGAATAGAACCTGTTTTACTGTAGATGGCTGGGGAATAGAGCCTGCATTTTACTGTAGATGGCTGGGGGAATAGAGCCTGTGTTTTACTGTAGATGGCTGGGGGAATAGAGCCTGTGTTTTACTGTAGATGGCTGGGGAATAGAGCCTGTGTTTTACTGTAGATGGCTGGAGGAATAGAGCCTGTGTTTTACTGTAGATGGCTGGAGGAATAGAGCCTGTTTTACTGTAGATGGCTGGGGGGAATAGAGCCTGCGTTTTACTGTAGATGGCTGGGGGAATAGAGCCTGTTTTACTGTAGATGGCTGGGGGAATAGAGCCTGTGTTTTACTGTAGATGGCTGGGGGAATAGAGCCTGTGTTTTACTGTAGATGGCTGGGGAATAGAGCCTGCGTTTTACTGTAGATGGCTGGGGGAATAGAGCCTGCGTTTTACTGTAGATGGCTGGGGGAATAGAGCCTGCGTTTAACAATTTAACATTATTAACAGTTCTGTTGCAATGAGGTTTATGCAGTAGGCTATAGGCCCAATACATTATCACTGAATATTGGTTTTGCTTGAATTCCCCTGCCAATGTTTGGTCTTCCCAGACTATTTAAACATGATATTTAAATGTAGGTACCGTGCCGTGAAAGTGTTTCATCTATTTTTGCATATTGTTTGTTGATACCGAATGTTATCAGATCTTCAACCAACACATAATGTTAGATAAAAGGCACCTGAGTTTACAAATAACAAGATAAAATGGAGACTTATTTTATACATTTAATTAAGTCCAACACCCATTTTCCCCTGTGTGAAAAAGTAATTGCTCCCTTACGCTCAGTAACTGGTTGTGCCACATTTAGCTGTAACGACTCCAACCAACCACTTCCTGTAGTTGTTGATCAGTTTCTCACATCGCTGTGGAGGAATTTTGATCCACTCTTCCACGCAGAACTGCTGTAAATCAGCAACCATTTGAGGGTTTTCAAGCATGAACGGCTCGTTTCAAATCCTGCCACAACATCTCAATTGGGATTAGGGCTGGATTTGACTAAACCAGTCCAAAACTTTCATTCTTATTTTTTGTTGTTGCTTTTTAATCATTTTCATGTCTTGATTGTGTGTTTTTGGATCATTGTCTTTCTGCGTGACCCAGCTGCACTTCAGCTACAGCTCAGAGACGGATGGCCTGACGTTCTCCTGTAGAATACTCTGATAATAGAGCAGAATTCGTGGTTCCTACTATGCAAGTCGTCCACCATTGCAGTGTTTGGTTTTCTCCAGACAAAATGGGATCAACCTCATCCAAAAAGTTCACTCAAGTTTGCCAAAAAAAGAACTTGGAAACACCTGAATGATCATTTAAGACTCTTGAAGAATGTTTTATGGACAGATGAGCCAAAAGGATAATATGGGTCCCATGTATGCCTGGTGAAAACCAATCACTGCATTCCAGGAGAGGGGGAAGGAGACGACTGTAGAGGGTTGCCACAAGCCAACCAGCGAGAGGGGGAAGGAAAGAGGGAGGGCCTGTCCTGAATTAATGATTCCATTGAATCCAACACATCATACTACCATTCGCCTGGACATTCACCTTAGCATGTATTCTGATATGTCCACATAGACGAGGTGTTTCTCACCAATCAGATAGTAGTTTTGATTACAGAACGAGGGCCATTTGCTCCAGTAGGAGCTAAAATCAAGTAAGTCAAGGATTGCCTGTAATATCCTCCATTTTTAATTTCTACCACCAATGCAGCTGATATTCATTGTGTATTTTCTGAACCTTCCATTAGCTGGTGATTTTGAGAAGGCGTCCCACTCTGGGATGATCTACCCCAGCCATGCTATACATTCTAACGTGTTATATATCTATATCTAATATATTCTAACTGGTTGTATATCTATGACCCGTTAGGTGGTGATGGTCAGGTGATTGAGAAGGCGTCCCGCACTGGGATGATCAACCCCAGCCATGCTATACATTCTAACGTGTTATATATCTATATCTAATATATTCTAACTGGTTGTATATCTATGACCCGTTAGGTGGTGATGGTCAGGTGATTGAGAAGGCGTCCCACTCTGGGATGATCAACCCCAGTCCTCAGTGGCAGAAGCTCAGCCACAACGGTCCCATTGGTCAGTTTGACTATCAGATCCGGGTCAGCTGTGACGAGCACTACTACGGCTTCGGATGCAATAAGTTCTGCCGACCCCGAGACGAGTTCTTCGGACACTACACCTGCGACTACAACGGGAATAAGACCTGTCTGGAGGGCTGGTCTGGACTAGAATGTAACACACGTACGTAAACACGGATTACTTCCTGCTGACCTCTTGAGATCCCTTGGCAGAAGGGTTCAACCTAAAGGTGGTTCTCCCGGTTGAATGGATGTTAACACCAGTAGGCTGGGAGGGAGGGGCCATCTGTAGACACACAGACCGTCTCTACACGGAAAGGGGAAAAGAGAGACCGTCTCTACACGGAGAGAGGGGAAAAGAGAGACCGTCTCTACACACACAGAGAGAGGGGAAAAGAGAGACAGTCTCTACACACACAGAGAGAGGGGAAAAGAGAGACCGTCTCTACACACACAGAGAGAGGGGAAAAGAGAGACCGTCTCTACACACACAGAGAGAGGGGAAAAGAGAGACATTCTCTACACACACAGAGAGAGGGGAAAAGAGAGACAGTCTCTACACACACAGAGAGAGGGGAAAAGAGAGACAGTCTCTACACAGAGAGAGGAAAAGAGAGACGGTCTCTACACAGAGAGAGTAAAAGAGAGACCGTCTCTACACGGAAAGGGGAAAAGAGAGACCGTCTCTACACGGAGAGAGGGGAAAAGAGAGACCGTCTCTACACACACAGAGAGAGGGGAAAAGAGAGACAGTCTCTACACACACAGAGAGAGGAAAAGAGAGACCGTCTCTACACACACAGAGAGAGGGGAAAAGAGAGACAGTCTCTACACAGAGAGAGGAAAAGAGAGACGGTCTCTACACAGAGAGAGTAAAAGAGAGACAGTCTCTACACACAGAGAGGGGAAAAGAGAGACAGTCTCTACACACAGAGAGAGGAAAAGAGAGACAGTCTCTACACACAGAGAGAGGAAAAGAGAGACATTCTCTACACACAGAGAGAGGAAAAGAGAGTCTCTACACACAGAGAGAGGGGAAAAGGGAGACTGTCTCTACACACAGAGAGAGGGGAAAAGAGAGTCTCTACACACAGAGAGAGGGGAAAAGAGAGTCTCTACACACAGAGAGAGGGGAAAAGAGAGTCTCTACACACAGAGAGAGGGGAAAAGGGAGACTGTCTCTACACACAGAGAGAGGGGAAAAGAGAGACAGTCTCTACACACAGAGAGAGGGGAAAAGAGAGTCTCTACACACAGAGAGAGGGGAAAAGGGAGACTGTCTCTACACACAGAGAGAGGGGAAAAGAGAGACAGTCTCTACACACAGAGAGAGGGGAAAAGAGAGTCTCTACACACAGAGAGAGGGGAAAAGGGAGACTCTCTACACAGAGAGAGGGGAAAAGGGAGACTGTCTCTACACACAGAGAGAGGGGAAAAGAGAGACAGTCTCTACACACAGAGAGAGGGGAAAAGAGAGTCTCTACACACAGAGAGAGGGGAAAAGGGAGACTGTCTCTACACACAGAGAGAGGGGAAAAGAGAGACAGTCTCTACACACAGAGAGAGGGGAAAAGAGAGTCTCTACACACAGAGAGAGGGGAAAAGGGAGACTCTCTACACAGAGAGAGGGGAAAAGGGAGACTGTCTCTACACACAGAGAGAGGGGAAAAGAGAGACAGTCTCTACACACAGAGAGAGGGGAAAAGAGAGTCTCTACACACAGAGAGAGGGGAAAAGGGAGACTCTCTACACAGAGAGAGAGAGGAAAAGGGAGACTGTCTCTACACACAGAGAGAGGGGAAAAGAGAGACAGTCTCTACACACAGAGAGAGTGGGAAAGAGAGACGGGGACAGTTTGTCTGTATGCCGGGAGGCTATGGAATTATGATAATATAGACTGTTTCTGGGTAAAGGGAAATGTTAAGTTTGGAACACAGTAGGAAGGACGTTCAACAGGTTGATAAACTCCCAGCGTATTGTACCTGCATGTGTCACATGTCAACAGACGGAAGATGCCAAACTGCCAACATTTCAGATATTCACTGACATATGCTAATTTTTGCTCTCTTCCTCCCTCCATCCCTCCTTTCCTCTTCTTCATCCCTCACTCCCCTCCTCCCCTCCTCCTCCTCCCCTCCTCCTCCACCCCTCCTCCTCCTCCCCTCCTCCTCCACCCCTCCTCCTCCTCCCCTCCACCCCTCCAGCCAATTGTCGGCAGGGCTGCAGTACAGAACATGGACACTGCAAAGAGCCAGGTGACTGCAAGTAAGTCTCTGTTTCCTCTCTTCTCCCCTCCCTCCTCCACCCCTCCTCCTCCCCTCCTCCTCCTCCTCCACCCCTCCCTCCTCCTCTTCTCCTCCCTCTCTCCTCCTCTCCTCCTCCTCCCCTCCTCCCCTCCACCACTCCCTCCTCCACCCCTCCCCCCTCCTCCCCTCCTCAGTCTGTTTCCACTCTTCTCCCTTCCTCCTCCACCCCTCCTCCTCTCCTCCTCCTCCACCCCTCCCTCCTCCCTTCCTCCTCCCCTCCTCCTCCTCCTCCACCCTCCCTCCCTCCTCCCCTCCTCAGTCTCTGTTTCCTCTCCCCTCACCCATCCCTCTCCTCCTCCTCCTCCACCCCTCCCTCCTCCTCCTCCTCCCCTCCTCAGTCTCTTTCCTCTCTTCTCGCTCTCGTCACTAAAGTGGATTCCGTTTTTGCTTCATTGTGTCTGGGTTGTGACGGTCATGGTTGGATGACTGTAATTGGCCAGCCAATTGACCACGATCTCTGTACTGACCGTTCGCATAGCAATTTAAAAAAGTCACACTACCGTTTTCTACTTTCCTCCTCTCCTTACTGCATGTGCCGCGGTAGAAACGTAAGGAACAGAACGAGGTCCCCATTCAAGTCAGTGATGGCATAATGGGTGGACTGGCGGCCATTACGATCAAAGCAGGAAGTGAAACAGGAAGTGTACAATATGTGCTGTGATTTATAGATTCAACTTAACTGACATTACAATAAATCCATTCCATTGAATGAGCCACATCAGTTCAGTGAGTTTGTATGGAGTAATAGCAGTAAGGCCAAATACCACATTTTAATGAAGTAAGTTTATCCCCCCCCCCCCCCATTTTCGTGATATCCAATTACGATCTTGTCTCATTGCTGCAACTCCCCCAATGGGCTGGGAGAAGTGCTGGTCGAGTCATGTGTCCTCCAAAACATGACCTGCCAAACCGCGCTCCTTGAACTCCGACCTCCGGACCGGAGTAGACGCTGTTCAACTGACCGACCGAAGTCAGCCTGCTGGCGCCCGACCTCGCCACAGGAGTCGCAATGAGCCCCCCCCCCCCCCCCCCTCCCACCACCACCACCACCCAGAGTACGATGAGCCCCCACCACCACCACCACCACCCCCACCACCCAGAGTACGATGAACCACCCCTCCACCACCACCACCCAGAGTATCATGAGCCCCCCACCACCACCACCACCACCACCACCCCCACCACCCAGAGTACGATGAGCCCCCACCACCACCCCCACCACCCAGAGTACGATGGAACCCCCCCCACCCCTCCACCACCACCACCCAGAGTATGATGAGCCCCCCCCCCCTCCACCACCACCACCACCCAGAGTACGATGAGCCCCCCCCCACCACCACCACCACCACCACCACCCAGAGTACGATGAGCCCCCCACCACCCCCACCACCCAGAGTACGATGAGCCACCCCCACCCCTCCACCACCACCACCCAGAGTACAATGAGCCCCCCCCACCCCTCACCACCACCACCCAGAGTATGATGAGCCCCCCCCACCCCTCCACCACCACCACCCAGAGTATGATGAGCCCCCCCCCCACCCCCCCCCCCAGACTTCCACTGGAACTCTGTCGTTCTGGAATTAGCCTGATTGTGGAAGGAGGAATGGCTTGGAGCTGTTTTCGTATGACGACGTCTCTCTGACCAGGCAGCCATGTTGATACTTGAATTGTTTTCATGTTCTGTATTAGAGCGTTCTTTATCAGTCAGATATATATGATTTAGTGTGTGTGTGTGTGTGTGTGTGTGTGTGTGTTAATGTAGATCACGGTTTATTAAGGCTGTTTATGGTATGGAAAGGAATGAGGGGCATTGTTTCCAAGCCTAACCTCGAGAGATGACAGAATAACTTCACACCACCACCACCATGCTTCTCATCTGTGGAACAGAGAATTGACTTTAGTGTGGGAAACCAACAGCAGTACTATCCTAAAGAGGCTGTGTCTCTACAGTTCAGGGTTTAGGTATATTGTGTTTATTTCTCTGGATGACAAGCCTGGCTTTGTTCTGGTTTGGCCGCATGCCAAAGTCAAGCATTCCTTAACTGATCATGTTTTAAATTTTAATTCAGCCATGTTGTTTATCCCACGTTCTGACGTCACTTTCCACTGAATGTTTTGTTGTTCGTCCCGAAGAGCACCCTATTCCCTACATAGTGCACTACTTCTAGTCCAGAGCTCTAGTCAAAGGCAGTGCACTGTGTAAGGACACGGACTTGGTGTGGCCCTCCCCTTTATAACAGTAAACGGCTCCAGGCCCACGGTCCTGGTCTGTGTTGTTGTTGGTCTAGCTAGGTGTGGCTATATTTATGCACCTCCCCATCAGGGTTTAAAAGGAAACAGGTGATGAAACCATTGACTGGAGGGAGTTTCCACTGTTATTAATTCCTTGTGAGGAAGTGTATATTTATTTTACCTTTATTTAACTAGGCAAGTCAGTTAAGAACAAATTCTTATTTACAATGACGGGGGTTAACTGACGGGGTTAACTGCTTGTTCAGGGCAGAACGACAGCTCGGGTGTTTGAACTTGCAACCTTCCGGTTACTAGTCCAACGCTCTAACCACTGCCGCCCCACATATCAAGGTAGAGATGGGTGCAGAGCTCTAGGGCAGAGGGGAGTCTCAAACCTTGGGAACCCCCTTTTGTGATGGCACATGTTAATCTGGTACCCCCTCATAATCATAACACAAAATAGCATAGGAGAAGGTTTTGCTGTGGCTTTGGACATGGCTGGAGAAGCCCCTTCTCTTGGCATCGGAGAGATTCATTCATCCGTTTTCAAGCTAATTTCCTGCAAGTTTACAGATTTTTACAGATTTTTTATTTATTATTGCAGCTTTATATCCTGCAAGGGAATTTAGCAGGTTTAAAACCTAAATTACAGAGCATTTAAAAAAAAAAAATAATAATAATTTGGGGGGTGGGGCGGTACAATAAGTATTACTAAAATGAATAATTGGTGTACTACTGTGGATACCAATATCCCTGTGAGCCTCCCAGGCCCATGTTGCCCAGAGTTAAGAACGGAAATTTTAGATAATTAATATTGTATTGTATTACACCCTCTAAACTTATTCCACAGATCCCTTGGCCAAAATATGTTTCATCTGTTAGTGTTCATTAAACAGTGTATGATCAGTGACTGTTTTCAATACATCCAGGAGTATTGATCAGTTCTCTTTTTAAAATACGAGCCCAGGGGACAGCACCATACCACCGGGCCGGAAGCCTTGTTATCAGTGACTGAAAGGCTGCCAAGCCAGGGTTTAATTGCGGAGCCCCAGTTAAAAAAAAAAATTTTTTTTTTGTTTAAATGAACTCTCCCAAGACTTTAGTTCCTGTTTCTCATGAGCCAGTCCATCCCTTCGCTGCCCGGGGCAATAGAATGGTCGCAGCTCTCTGTCCACAGAACGAGCCAGATCTATAATTATGTTCGACTCTTTGCTTCGGGGGTTATTTGTCTAGCCTTTCCCATTAAATATGTGTGTTTTGTGTGTACGCAGGTCCATGACTGGTGAGTGGTGTTGATCTCTGTGTACATTAGACAGGGACAAACTGTTATCTCGGTGTGTTTTGCAGAACGGTTATCTCTCGTGTGTTTGGGATAGATGCGCCCGAGTGGCGCAGCGGTCTGAGGCAACGTTAGAGGCGTCACCCCAGATCCTGGTTCGACTCCAGGTTGTATCACATCCGGCGGTTATTGGGAGTTGCATAGTGAGGAGCATAATTGGCCCGGGTTAGGGCTGGGCCGGGGGTAGGGCTTGGCCCGGGTTAGGGCTGGGCCGGAGGTAGGGCTTGGCCCGGGTTAGGGCTGGGCCGGAGGTAGGGCTGGGCCGGGGGGTAGGGCTTGGGCCGGAGGTAGGGCTTGGCCCAGGTTAGGGCTTGGCCCGGTGGTAGGGCTTGGCCCGGGTTAGGGCTTGGCCCGGTGGTAGGGCTTGGCCCGGTGGTAGGGCTTGGCCGGGGGTAGGGCTTGGCCGGGGGTAGGGCTTGGCCCGGGTTAGGGCTGGGCCGGAGGTAGGGCTTGGCCCGGGTTAGGGCTGGGCCGGGGGGTAGGGCTTGGCCCGGTGGTAGGGCTTGGCCCGGGTTAGGGCTTGGCCCGGTGGTAGGGCTTGGCCCGGGTTAGGGCTTGGCCCGGTGTTAGGGCTTGGCCCGGTGGTAGGGCTTGGCCCGGTGGTAGGGCTTGGCCCGGCCGTCATTGGAAATAAGAATTAGTTCTTAACTGACTTGCCTAGTTAAATACAGATGACTAACTGTGTGTGTGTGTGTGTGTGTCAGGTACAATACTGTGTTTGTGTGTGTTTGTGTGTGTCAGGTGTCTTACTGTGTGTGTGTGTGTCAGGTACAATACTGTGTGTGTGTGTGTTTGTGTGTGTCTTACTGTGTGTGTGTGTGTGTGTGTGTGTGTGTCAGGTGTCTTACTGTGTGTGTGTGTGTCAGGTGTCTTACTGTGTGTTGGCCCTCCAGGTGTCTTACTGTGTGTTGGCCCTCCAGGTGTCTTACTGTGTGTGTGTCAGGTGTCTTACTGTGTGTGTGTCAGGTGTCTTACTGTGTGTGTGTCAGGTGTCTTACTGTGTGTTGGCCCTCCAGGTGTCTTACTGTGTGTTGGCCCTCCAGGTGTCTTACTGTGTGTCAGGTGTCTTACTGTCTGTTGGCCCTCCAGGTGTCTTACTGTGTGTTGGCCCTCCAGGTGTCTTACTGTGTGTTGGCCCTCCAGGTGTCTTACTGTGTGTTGGCCCTCCAGGTGTCTTACTGTGTGTTGGCCCTCCAGGTGTCTTACTGTGTGTTGGCCCTCCAGGTGTCTTACTGTGTGTGTGTCAGGTGTCTTACTGTGTGTTGACCCTCCAGGTGTCTTACTGTGTGTGTGTCAGGTGTCTTACTGTGTGTTGGCCCTCCAGGTGTCTTACTGTGTGTTGACCCTCCAGGTGTCTTACTGTGTGTGTGTCAGGTGTCTTACTGTGTGTTGGCCCTCCAGGTGTCTTACTGTATGTTGGCCCTCCAGGTGTCTTACTGTGTGTTGGCCCTCCAGGTGTCTTACTGTGTGTGTGTCAGGTGTCTTACTGTATGTGTGTCAGGTGTCTTACTGTGTGTTGGCCCTCCAGGTGTCTTACTGTGTGTTGGCCCTCCAGGTGTCTTACTGTGTGTTGGCCCTCCAGGTGTCTTACTGTGTGTCAGGTGTCTTACTGTCTGTTGGCCCTCCAGGTGTCTTACTGTGTGTTGGCCCTCCAGGTGTCTTACTGTGTGTTGGCCCTCCAGGTGTCTTACTGTGTGTTGGCCCTCCAGGTGTCTTACTGTGTGTTGGCCCTCCAGGTGTCTTACTGTGTGTTGGCCCTCCAGGTGTCTTACTGTGTGTGTGTCAGGTGTCTTACTGTGTGTTGACCCTCCAGGTGTCTTACTGTGTGTGTGTCAGGTGTCTTACTGTGTGTTGGCCCTCCAGGTGTCTTACTGTATGTTGGCCCTCCAGGTGTCTTACTGTGTGTTGGCCCTCCAGGTGTCTTACTGTGTGTGTGTCAGGTGTCTTACTGTATGTGTGTCAGGTGTCTTACTGTGTGTTGGCCCTCCAGGTGTCTTACTGTGTGTGTGTCAGGTGTCTTACTGTATGTTGGCCCTCCAGGTGTCTTACTGTGTGTTGGCCCTCCAGGTGTCTTACTGTGTGTTGGCCCTCCAGGTGTCTTACTGTGTGTTGGCCCTCCAGGTGTTTTACTGTGTGTTGGCCCTCCAGGTGTCTTACTGTGTGTTGGCCCTCCAGGTGTCTTACTGTGTGTTGGCCCTCCAGGTGTCTTACTGTGTGTGTGTCAGGTGTCTTACTGTGTGTGTGTCAGGTGTCTTACTGTGTGTTGACCCTCCAGGTGTCTTACTGTGTGTGTGTCAGGTGTCTTACTGTGTGTTGGCCCTCCAGGTGTCTTACTGTGTGTTGGCCCTCCAGGTGTCTTACTGTATGTTGGCCCTCCAGGTGTCTTACTGTGTGTTGGCCCTCCAGGTGTCTTACTGTGTGTGTGTCAGGTGTCTTACTGTATATTGGCCCTCTGTGTGTCTTACTGTGTGTTGGCCCTCCAGGTGTCTGTATGGCTGGCAGGGGCAGTACTGTGACCAGTGTAATCCTCACCCTGGCTGTGTCCATGGAACCTGTGTTGAACCATGGCAGTGTCTGTGCGATACCAACTGGGGAGGACATCTCTGTGACAAAGGTAGGTCTAGCCCCGCCCCGTCTAGCCCCGCCCCGTCTAGCCCTGCCCCATCTAGCCCCGCCTTGTCCACATGTTTATAGTCCTTTCCTTCCTCCCTGCCTTGAATGAACCACTGCTTAGAAACAACTGGACAGGTGAAGGCCTTGTGGTGGATACCTTGTGGTGGATACCTTGTGGTGGATACCTTGTGGTGAAGGCCTTGTAGTGGATACCTTGTGATGGATACCTTGTGGTGAAGGCCTTGTGGTGGATACCTTGTGATGGATACCTTGTGATGGATACCTTGTAGTGGATACCTTGTGATGGATACCTTGTGATGGATACCTTGTGGTGAAGGCCTTGTGGTGAAGGCCTTGTGGTGAAGGCCTTGTGGTGAAGGCCTTGTGGTGGATACCTTGTGGTGAAGGCCTTGTAGTGGTTACCTTGTGATGGATACCTTGTGATGGTGGATACCTTGTGATGGATACCTTGTGGTGAAGGCCTTGTAGTGGATACCTTGTGATGGATACCTTGTGATGGATACCTTGTGATGGTGGATACCTTGTGATGGTGGATACCTTGTGATGGTGGATACCTTGTGGTGGATACCTTGTGGTGGATACCTTGTAGTGGAGGCCTTGTAGTGGATACCTTGTAGTGGAGGCCTTGTGGTGGATACCTTGTAGTGGATACCTTGTAGTGGAGGCCTTGTGTTCTAACATGTCTAATCAGTGATTACTGGAAGGAAGGAAGGAAGGAAGGAAGGATACTCTCCCTCAGACATAATATTCTTTATATAACTACCTTCACAAATGTCTCGATCACGTATAGTACCAGTGTGATTGGAAGGAGCCAGTGTTCCTGCTATCTCTAAATCTCTCTCTCTCTCTCAGATCTGAACTTCTGTGGGACCAAACAGCCCTGTCTGAACGGGGGAACCTGCAGCAACACGGGACCCGACAAATACCAGTGTTCCTGTGTTGAGGGCTACTCTGGAGTCAACTGTGAGAGGGGTAGGTAGTTACTGTGAGAGGGGTAGGTAGTTACTGTGAGAGGGGTAGGTAGTTACTGTGAGAGGGGTAGGTAGTTATTGTGAGAGGGGTAGGTAGTAACTGTGTTGAGGGCTACTCTGGAGTCAACTGTGAGAGGGGTAGATAGTTACTGTGAGAGGGCTAGGTAGTTACTGTGGGAGGGGTAGGTAGTTACTGTGAGAGGGTTAGGGGAGTTACTGTGAGAGGGGTAGGTAGTTACTGTGAGAGGTAGGGAGTTACTGTGTTGAGAGGTAGGGAGTTACTGTGTTGAGAGGTAGGGAGTTACTGTGTTGAGGGGTAGGTAGTTACTGTGAGAGGGGTGGGGGAGTTACTGTGAGAGGGGTGGGGGAGTTACTGTGAGAGGGGTGGGGGAGTTACTGTGAAAGGGGTGGGGGAGTTACTGTGTTGAGGGGTGGGTAGCTACTGTGTTGAGGGGTGGGTAGCTACTGTGTTGAGGGGTGGGTACCCTCAGCCCCTCTCTCTACCCTCCATCCATGGGCAGAGTACCCCCCCTCCATACCCTGCCATACAAACCCCCTCTCATTACCCCAACCCCCTCCCTTCTATCCCTCACTCCTTTCAGACCACAAGGCCAGGAAATCATCTTTAATGCTAGTTGACCCAACCAATGCACCGTGACCAGGCATCTTCCCTCTGTCTAGTTCTCTCTCTAACTCTGTCTCGCTCCCTCTCTTCGACCCATCAAATGCACTGTGACCAGGCCTCTTCCCTCCCTCATTCTGTGCCATTCTTCTCCTGAGGGGTGGCGGAGAGAGGGAGGGAGGGGGAGAGAGGGAGGGAGGGATGGGCAGGAGAGAGAGAGGGAGGGAGGAAGAGGGAGGGGGAGAGAGGAAGAGGGAGGGGGAGAGAGGAAGAGGGAGGGGGAGAGAGGAAGAGGGAGGGGGAGAGAGGAAGAGGGAGGGGGAGAGAGGAAGGGGGAGGGAGGGGGAGAGAGGAAGGGGGAGAGAGGGAGAGAGAGAGGGGGGAGGGAGGGGGAGAGAGGAAGGGGGAGGGAGGGGGAGAGAGGAAGGGGGAGAGAGGGAGAGAGAGAGGGGGGAGGGAGGGGGAGAGAGGAAGGGGGAGGGAGGGAGGGAGGGGGAGAGAGGAAGGGGGAGGGAGGGAGGGGGAGAGAGGAAGGGGGAGAGAGAGAGGGGGGAGGGAGGAAAGGAGGGGGAGAGAGGGAGGGAGGGAAGGAGGGGGAGGGAGGGAAGGAGGGGGAGAGAGGGAGGGAGGGAAGGAGGGGGAGAGAGGGAGGGAGGGAGGGGGAGAGAGGGAGGGGGGAGAGAGGGGAGAGAGAGGGAGGGGGGGAGGGAGGGAGGGAGGGAGAGGGAGGGAGGGATGGAGAGAGGGAGGGAGGGAGGGAAGGGGGGGAGGGAAGGAAGGAGGGGGAGAGAGAGAGGGAGGGAGGGAGGGGAGGGGGAGAGAGGGAGGGAGGGAGGGAAGGGGGGGGAGGGGGAGAGAGGGAGAGAGGGGGGGAGGGAGGGAAGGAGGGGGAGAGAGGGAGGGAAGGAGGGGGAGAGAGGGAGGGAGGGAGGGAGGGGGAGACAGAGGGAGGGAGGGAGGGAGGGGGAGACAGAGGGAGGGGGGGAGGGAGAGAGAGAGGGAGGGGGGGAGGGAGAAATATGGGCTGATGAATTTCTCTTGTGGTTGGAGGTTAAGTCTGACTGCTTCCTAAATGAATCCATAATGAATGATTGATTCACTGAGAGACCGTGGGGATCTTGTGTACGAAGCGGTCAGGCAGAAGGAAACGTAGTATTATGTTTAACTCAAATTTTACATTCGATCCCCAAAACCATGAACAATATTCAATTTAAACCAACATTTTGTAAAGTACTTTTTCAACATTCTTTGGTCTGAAACAAAGCACTTTGACGTCACTCGGGGGAACCAGTCAATCAACTGTAGCATATTACTATACAAATAACCGTAGTCCATTGCCTAATAGCGGAATGAAGAGGCCTTGTCATTCATATAGGTTTCTGATTCTAGAAATCACATCTCTATTTTGACCTTTTCACCTACAGTGACAGGCCAATATCAACTATGTGCTCTCCCTCCTACTGCCTTGTTCCTGCTCTGTGGGGGTCATTCAGGGGGTGTACTGTAGGGGGGGGGGGGGGGGGGTATAGGGTAGGGGGTGGAGGGATTCAGGGGGTGTATTGTAGGGGGGGGGGGGTATAGGGTGGAGGGATTGAGGGGGTTTAGGGTAGGGGGTGGAGATTTTCAGGGGGTATAGGGTAGGGGGTGGAGGGATTCAGGGGGTGTAGGATCGGGGGTGGGGGGATTCAGGGGGTGTAGGGGGATTCAGGGGGTATAGGGGGATTCAGGGGGGTATAGGGTAGGGGGTGGAGGGATTCAGGGGGTGTATTGTAGGGGGGGGGGGGATATAGGGTGGAGGGATTGAGGGGGTATAGGGTAGGGGGTGGAGGGATTCAGGGGGTATAGGGGGATTCAGGGGGTGTACTGTAGGGCGGGGGGTATAGGGTAGGGGGTGGAGGGATTCAGGGGGTGTATTGTAGGGGGGGGGGGATATAGGGTGGAGGGATTGAGGGGGTATAGGGTAGGGGGTGGAGGGATTCAGGGGGTATAGGGGGATTCAGGGGGTGTAGGATCGGGGGTGGGGGGATTCAGGGGGTGTAGGGGGATTCAGGGGGTATAGGGGGATTCAGGGGGTGTAGGATAGGGGGTGGGGGGATTCAGGGTGTGTAGGATAGGGGCCTGTGTGTAACAGAGTGTATTAAACCCGGTGTTTCTCCCCCACAGCAGAGCATGCATGTCTGTCTGAGCCCTGCTCTAATGGAGGGAGCTGTGTTGAGACCAGTCTGGGTTATGAGTGTGTCTGTTCCCCGGGCTGGAGTGGACCCTCCTGTAGCCTCAGTAAGAACACACACACACACACCCCAACACACACACACACACACCCCAACACACACACACACACACCCCAACACACACACACACACACCCCAACACACACACACACACCCCAACACACACACACACACACCCCAACACACACACACACACACCCCAACACACACACACACACACACCCCAACACACACACACACACCAACACACACACACACACCCCAACACACACACACACACCCCAACACACACACACACACCCCAACACACACACACACACACACACACACACACACACCCCAACACACACACACACACACACACACACACACACACCCCAACACACACACACACACCCCAACACACACACACACCCCAACACACACACACACACCTCAACACACACACACCTCAAAACACACACACACCCCAAAACACACACACACCCCAAAACACACACACACCCCAAAACACACACACACCCCAACACACACACACCCCAACACACACACACCCCAACACACACACACCCCAACACACACACACCCCAACACACACACACACACACACCCCAACACACACACACACACCCCAACACACACACACACACCCCAACACACACACACACACACCCCAACACACACACACACACACACCCCAACACACACACACACACCCCAACACACACACACACACACACACACACACCCCAACACACACACACACACACACCCCAACACACACACACACACCCCAACACACATACACCCCAACACACACACACACACACACCCCAACACACACACACACACACACCCCAACACACACACACACACACCCCAACACACACGTAGACACACAGACTCACAAATGAATGTGTCTCCCCTGTCTGCTAGATGTTGATGAGTGCTCTCCTAACCCCTGTAACCACGGTGGGACCTGTCAGGATCTGGTTCATGCTTATAAGTGTCACTGTCCTCCTCAGTGGACCGGCAAGACCTGCCTCATCGGTAAGACACTCTTCTCTCTTTCTCACCAATCCAATGCTTTTTGTCTACGGTATTTTCTCTCAACAGATAAGCTGTAGGGAATGATGGGATATGTCGAGGAGCAGTAGGCCTGATTAGAAACTGTGTGAGACTGCAGTATTACCTCTGGACTACACTATCATTACCTCTGGACTACATTACCTCTGGACTAGACATCATTACCTCTGGACTACATTACCTCTGGACTAGACATCATTACCTCTGGACTAGACATCATTACCTCTGGACTAGACATCATTACCTCTGGACTACATTACCTCTGGACTAGACTGCACTATCATTACCTCTAGACCAGAATACACCATCATTACCTCTGGACTACATTACCTCTGGACTAGACTGCACTATCATTACCTCTAGACTACACTATCATTACCTCTGGACTACACTATCATTACCTCTGGACTAGACATCATTACCTCTGGACTAGACTACCATTACCTCTGGACTACATTACCTCTGGACTAGACTGCACTATCATTACCTCTAGACTACACTATTATTACCTCTGGACTAGACTACATTACCTCTGGACTACATTACCTCTGGACTAAACATCATTACCTCTGGACTAGACATCATTACCTCTGGACTAAACATCATTACCTCTGGACTAGACTACATTACCTCTGGACTACATTACCTCTGGACTAAACATCATTACCTCTGGACTAGACATCATTACCTCTAGACTAGACTATCATTACCTCTAGACTAGACTATCATTACCTCTGGACTAGACATCATTACCTCTGGACTAGACATCATTACCTCTGGACTAGACTATCATTACCTCTGGACTCGACATCATTACCTCTAGACTAGACTATCATTACCTCTAGACTAGACTATCATTACCTCTAGACTAGACTATCATTACCTCTGGACTAGACATCATTACCTCTGGACTAGACATCATTACCTCTGGACTAGACATCATTACCTCTGGACTAGACATCATTACCTCTGGACTAGACATCATTACCTCTGGACTAGACATCATTACCTCTGGACTAGACATCATTACCTCTGGACTAGACATCATTACCTCTGGACTAGACATCATTACCTCTGGACTAGACATCATTACCTCTAGACTAGACTACCATTACCTCTGGACTACATTACCTCTGGACTAAACATCATTACCTCTGGACTAGACATCATTACCTCTGGACTAGACATCATTACCTCTGGACTAAACATCATTACCTCTGGACTAGACTACCATTACCTCTGGACTACATTACCTCTAGACTAGACTACATTACCTCCAGACTAGACTATCATTACCTCTAGACTACACTATCGTTACCTCTAGACCAGACTACATTATCATTACCTCTAGACCAGACTACACTATCATTACCTCTAGACTACACTATCATTACTTCTAGACTACACTACCATTACCTCTAGTCTACATTACCTCTAGACTAGACTACATTACCTCCAGACTAGACTATCATTACCTCTAGACTACACTATCGTTACCTCTAGACCAGACTACATTATCATTACCTCTAGACCAGACTACATTATCATTACCTCTGGACTAGACATCATTACCTCTGGACTAAACATCATTACCTCTGGACTAGACTACCATTACCTCTGGACTACATTACCTCTGGACTAAACATCATTACCTCTGGACTAGACAGCATTACCTCTGGACTAGATATCATTACCTCTGGACTAAACATCATTACCTCTGGACTAGACTACCATTACCTCTGGACTACATTACCTCTAGACTAGACTACATTACCTCCAGACTAGACTATCATTACCTCTAGACTACACTATCGTTACCTCTAGACCAGACTACATTATCATTACCTCTAGACCAGACTACACTATCATTACCTCTAGACTACACTATCATTACTTCTAGACTACACTATCATTACCTCTAGACTAGACTATCATTACCTCTGGACTAAACATCATTACCTCTGGACTAGACATCATTACCTCTGGACTAGACATCATTACCTCTGGACTAGACTATCATTACCTCTGGACTCGACATCATTACCTCTGGACTAGACTATCATTACCTCTGGACTAGACTATCATTACCTCTGGACTAGACATCATTACCTCTGGACTAGACATCATTACCTCTGGACTAGACATCATTACCTCTGGACTAGACATCATTACCTCTGGACTAAACATCATTACCTCTGGACTAGACTACCATTACCTCTGGACTACATTACCTCTGGACTAAACATCATTACCTCTGGACTAGACATCATTACCTCTGGACTAGACATCATTACCTCTGGACTAAACATCATTACCTCTGGACTAGACTACCATTACCTCTAGACTACATTACCTCTAGACTAGACTACATTACCTCCAGACTAGACTATCATTACCTCTAGACTACACTATCGTTACCTCTAGACCAGACTACATTATCATTACCTCTAGACCAGACTACACTATCATTACCTCTAGACTACACTATCATTACTTCTAGACTACACTACCATTACCTTTAGTCTACCTTACCTCTAGACTAGACTACATTACCTCCAGACTAGACTATCATTACCTCTAGACTACACTATCGTTACCTCTAGACCAGACTACATTATCATTACCTCTAGACCAGACTACACTATCATTACCTCTAGACTACACTATCATTACTTCTAGACTACACTATCATTACCTCTAGACTAGACTATCATTACCTCTGGACTAGACATCATTACCTCTGGACTAAACATCATTACCTCTGGACTAGACTATCATTACCTCTGGACTAGACTATCATTACCTCTGGACTAGACATCATTACCTCTGGACTAGACATCATTACCTCTGGACTAGACATCATTACCTCTGGACTAGACATCATTACCTCTGGACTAAACATCATTACCTCTGGACTAGACTACCATTACCTCTGGACTACATTACCTCTGGACTAAACATCATTACCTCTGGACTAGACATCATTACCTCTGGACTAGACATCATTACCTCTGGACTAAACATCATTACCTCTGGACTAGACTACCATTACCTCTAGACTACATTACCTCTAGACTAGACTACATTACCTCCAGACTAGACTATCATTACCTCTAGACTACACTATCGTTACCTCTAGACCAGACTACATTATCATTACCGCTAGACCAGACTACATTATCATTACCTCTAGACTACACTATCATTACTTCTAGACTACACTACCATTACCGTTAGTCTACATTACCTCTAGACTAGACTACATTACCTCCAGACTAGACTATCATTACCTCTAGACTACACTATCGTTACCTCTAGACCAGACTACATTATCATTACCTCTAGACTACACTATCATTACCTCTGGACTAGACTATCATTACCTCTGGACTAGACATCATTACCTCTGGACTAGACATCATTACCTCTGGACTAGACATCATTACCTCTGGACTAGACATCATTACCTCTGGACTAGACATCATTACCTCTGGACTAAACATCATTACCTCTGGACTAGACTACCATTACCTCTGGACTACATTACCTCTGGACTAAACATCATTACCTCTGGACTAGACAGCATTACCTCTGGACTAGACATCATTACCTCTGGACTAAACATCATTACCTCTGGACTAGACTACCATTACCTCTAGACTACACTATCATTACTTCTAGACTACACTATCATTACCTCTAGACTACACTATCATTACCTCTAGACTAGACTATCATTACCTCTAGACCAGACTACACTATCATTACCTCTAGACTACACTATCATTACCTCTAGACTACACTATCATTACATCTAGACTACACTATCATTACCTCTAGACTACACTATCATTACCTCTAGACTAGACTATCATTACCTCTAGACCAGACTACACTATCATTACCTCTAGACTAGACTACATTACCTCTAGACTACATTACCTCTAGACTAGACTACATTACCTCCAGACTAGACTACATTACCTCTATACCACACTATCATTACCTCTATACTACACTATCATTACCTCTAGACTACACTATCGTTACCTCTAGACTACACTATCGTTACCTCTAGACTTGACTATCGTTACCTTTAGACCAGACTACACTATCATTACCTCTAGACCAGAATACACCATCATTACCTCTAGACTAGACTATCATTACCTCTAGACTAGACTATCATTACCTCTAGACTAGACTATCATTACCTCTAGACTAGACTATCATTACCTCTAGACTACACTATCATTACCTCTAGACTACACTATCATTACCTCTAGACTACACTATCGTTACCACTAGACTACACTATCATTACCTCTAGACCAGACTACACTATCATTACCTCTAGACTACACTATCATTACCTCTAGACTACACTATCATTACCTCTAGACCAGACTACACTATCATTACCTCTAGACTACACTATCATTACCTCTAGACTAGACTATCATTACCTCTAGACTAGACTATCATTACCTCTAGACTAGACTATCATTACCTCTAGACTAGACTATCATTACCTCTAGACTACACTATCATTACCTCTAGACTACACTATCGTTACCTCTAGACTACACTATCGTTACCACTAGACTACACTATCATTACCTCTAGACTACACTATCATTACCTCTAGACTACACTATCGTTACCTCTAGACTACACTATCGTTACCACTAGACTACACTATCGTTACCTCTAGACTACACTATCGTTACCTCTAGACCAGACTACACTATCATTACCTCTAGACCAGACTACACTATCATTACCTCTAGACTACACTACCATTACCTCTAGACTACACTATCGTTACCACTAGACTACACTATCATTACCTCTAGACTACACTATCATTACCTCTAGACTACACTATCGTTACCTCTAGACTACACTATCGTTACCTCTAGACCAGACTACACTATCGTTACCTCTAGACCAGACTACATTATCATTACCTCTAGACCAGACTACATTATCATTACCTCTGGACTAGACATCATTACCTCTGGACTAAACATCATTACCTCTGGACTAGACTACCATTACCTCTAGACTACATTACCTCTAGACTAGACTACATTACCTCCAGACTAGACTATCATTACCTCTAGACTACACTATCGTTACCTCTAGACCAGACTACATTATCATTACCGCTAGACCAGACTACATTATCATTACCTCTAGACTACACTATCATTACTTCTAGACTACACTACCATTACCGTTAGTCTACATTACCTCTAGACTAGACTACATTACCTCCAGACTAGACTATCATTACCTCTAGACTACACTATCGTTACCTCTAGACCAGACTACATTATCATTACCTCTAGACTACACTATCATTACCTCTGGACTAGACTATCATTACCTCTGGACTAGACATCATTACCTCTGGACTAGACATCATTACCTCTGGACTAGACATCATTACCTCTGGACTAGACATCATTACCTCTGGACTAGACATCATTACCTCTGGACTAAACATCATTACCTCTGGACTAGACTACCATTACCTCTGGACTACATTACCTCTGGACTAAACATCATTACCTCTGGACTAGACAGCATTACCTCTGGACTAGACATCATTACCTCTGGACTAAACATCATTACCTCTGGACTAGACTACCATTACCTCTAGACTACACTATCATTACTTCTAGACTACACTATCATTACCTCTAGACTACACTATCATTACCTCTAGACTAGACTATCATTACCTCTAGACCAGACTACACTATCATTACCTCTAGACTACACTATCATTACCTCTAGACTACACTATCATTACATCTAGACTACACTATCATTACCTCTAGACTACACTATCATTACCTCTAGACTAGACTATCATTACCTCTAGACCAGACTACACTATCATTACCTCTAGACTAGACTACATTACCTCTAGACTACATTACCTCTAGACTAGACTACATTACCTCCAGACTAGACTACATTACCTCTATACCACACTATCATTACCTCTATACTACACTATCATTACCTCTAGACTACACTATCGTTACCTCTAGACTACACTATCGTTACCTCTAGACTTGACTATCGTTACCTTTAGACCAGACTACACTATCATTACCTCTAGACCAGAATACACCATCATTACCTCTAGACTAGACTATCATTACCTCTAGACTAGACTATCATTACCTCTAGACTAGACTATCATTACCTCTAGACTAGACTATCATTACCTCTAGACTAGACTATCATTACCTCTAGACTACACTATCATTACCTCTAGACTACACTATCATTACCTCTAGACTACACTATCGTTACCACTAGACTACACTATCATTACCTCTAGACCAGACTACACTATCATTACCTCTAGACTACACTATCATTACCTCTAGACTACACTATCATTACCTCTAGACCAGACTACACTATCATTACCTCTAGACTACACTATCATTACCTCTAGACTAGACTATCATTACCTCTAGACTAGACTATCATTACCTCTAGACTAGACTATCATTACCTCTAGACTAGACTATCATTACCTCTAGACTACACTATCATTACCTCTAGACTACACTATCGTTACCTCTAGACTACACTATCGTTACCACTAGACTACACTATCATTACCTCTAGACTACACTATCATTACCTCTAGACTACACTATCGTTACCTCTAGACTACACTATCGTTACCACTAGACTACACTATCGTTACCTCTAGACTACACTATCGTTACCTCTAGACTACACTATCGTTACACCTCTAGACTACACTATCGTTACCTCTAGACTACACTATCATTACCTTTAGACCAGACTACACTACCATTACCTCTAGACTACACTATCGTTACCACTAGACTACACTATCATTACCTCTAGACTACACTATCATTACCTCTAGACTACACTATCGTTACCACTAGACTACACTATCATTACCTCTAGACCAGACTACACTATCATTACCTCTAGACCAGACTACACTATCATTACCTCTAGACTAGACTATCATTACCTCTAGACTAGACTATCATTACCTCTAGACTAGACTATCATTACCTCTAGACTAGACTATCATTACCTCTAGACTACACTATCATTACCTCTAGACTACACTATCGTTACCTCTAGACTACACTATCATTACCTCTAGACCAGACTACACTATCATTACCTCTAGACTAGACTATCGTTACCTCTAGACTACACTATCGTTACCACTAGACTACACTATCATTACCTCTAGACTACACTATCATTACCTCTAGACCAGACTACACTATCATTACCTCTAGACCAGAATACACTATCATTACCTCTAGACTAGACTATCGTTACCTCTAGACTACACTATCGTTACCACTAGACTACACTATCATTACCTCTAGACTACACTATCATTACCTCTATACTACACTATCGTTACCACTAGACTACACTATCATTACCTCTAGACTACACTATCATTACCTCTAGACTACACTATCGTTACCACTAGACTAGACTATCATTACCTTTAGACTACACTATCATTACCTTTAGACTACACTATCGTTACCTCTAGACTACACTATCATTACCACTAGACTACACTATCATTACCTCTAGACCAGCCAATCCACTGCTTTTAAATCAATGTGAAGTGAAAAGGGTTGAGAATCGAGACATGGCCCGTCTGTCACCGTAATGTCCACACCAGCCTTCACTCTAACCATGCTGTGTTATTCAACTCCTCCTCAAGACGCCAACGAATGCGACAGCAAGCCCTGTGTCAACGCCAACTCTTGCCGCAACCTGATTGGTGGATACTTCTGCGAGTGCGTTCCTGGTTGGACGGGACAGAAATGTGACATCAGTGAGTAGAACTAAGACTGTTGTGTTGCAACTGTTGAGTTATAGGCCACCTGCCTTCTCTCGCACTCTCTCTCAATTTCAATTTAAGGGCATTATTAGCAAGGGAAACGTATGTTTACATTGCCAAAGCAAGTAAGATCCAAAAGAATAAAGACATTTCAAATGTCAGTGTTGTAACAACGTGCAAAGAGACGGGAAAATAAATAAATGTGTACAGTTGAAGTCGGAGGTTTACATACACTAAGTTTGAGTCGTTAAAACTAGTTTACATACACTAAGTTTGAGTCGTTAAAACTAGTTTACATACACTAAGTTTGAGTCGTTAAAACTAGTTTACATACACTAAGTTTGAGTCGTTAAAACTAGTTTACATACACTAAGTTTGAGTCGTTAAAACTAGTTTACATACACTAAGTTTGAGTCGTTAAAACTAGTTTACATACACTAAGTTTGAGTCGTTAAAACTAGTTTTTACAAGTCGGTTAGGACATCTACTTTGTGAATGGCACAAGTCATTTTTCCAACAATTGTTTACAGACAGATTATTTCACTTATAATTCACTGTATCACAATTCCAGTGGGTCAGAAGTTTACATACACAAAGTTGTGCCTTTAAACCGCTTGGAAAATTTCAGAAGATGATGTCATGGCTTTAGAAGTTCTGATAGGTTAATTGAGTCAATTGGAGGTGTACCTGTGGATGTATTTCAAGGCCTACCTTCAAACTCAGTGCCTATTTGCTTGACATCAAGGCTGATTTCTTTTGATTTTCCCAAGAGCTCAGAAAAAAAATTGTAGACCTCCACAAGTCTGGATCATCCTTGGGAGCAATTTCCAAACTCCTGAAGGTACCACGTTCATCTGTACAAACAATAGTACGCAAGGATAAACACCATGGGATCACGCAGCCGTCATACCGCCCAGGAAGGAGATGCGTTTTGTCTCCTAGATATGAACGTACTTTGGTGCGAAAAGGACCTTGTGAAGATGCTGGAGGAAACAGGTACAAAAGTATCTATATCCACAGTAAAACGAGTCCCAAAGTTGTGGCAAAATGGCTTAAGGACAACAAAGTCAAGGTATTGGGAGTAGAGGTCGACCGATTATTATTTTTCGATACCGATTATTGGAGGACCAAAAAACCCGATACCGATTAATCGGCCGATTTAAAATAAAAAAAAATAATAATAACAAAAAATATTATTTTTTTTCATTCATTTATTTGTAATAATGACAATTACAACAATACTGAATGAACACTTATTTAAACTTAATATAATACATCAATAAAATCAATTTAGCCTCAAGTAAATAATGAAACATGTTCAATTTGGTTTAAATAATGCTAAAACAAAGTGTTGGAGAAGAAAGTAAAAGTGCAATATGTGCCATGTAAGAAAGCTAACGTTTCAGTTCCTTGCTCAGAACATGAGAACATATGAAAGCTGGTGGTTCCTTTTAACATGAGTCTTCAATATTCCCAGGTAAGACGTTTTAGGTTGTAGTTATTATAGGAATTATAGGACTATTTCTCTCTATACCATTTTGTATTTCATTAACCTTTGACTATTAGATGTTCTTATTGGCACTTTAGTATTGGCAGTGTAACAGTATGGCTTCCCGTCCCTCTCTTCGCTCCTCCCTGGGCTCGAACCAGGAACACAATGACAACAGCCACCCTCGAAGCAGCGTTACCCATCGCTTCACAAAAGCCGCGGCCCTTGCAGAGCAAGGGGAACAACTACTCCAAGGCTCAGAGCGAGTGACGTTTGAAACGCTATTAGCGCGTGCTAACTAGCTAGCCATTTCACTTCGGTCACACCAGCCTCATCTCGGGAGTTGATAGGCTTGAAGTCATAAACAGCGCAATGCTTGACGCACAACGAAGAGCTGCTGGCAAAACGCACAAGTGCTGTTTGAATGAATGGTTACGCGCCTGCTTCTGCCTACCACCGCTCAGTCAGATACTTGTATGCTCAGTCATATCAGATAATATCTAGTAATATCATCAACCATGTGTAGTTAACTAGTGATTATGATTGATTGTTTTTTATAAGATAAGTTTAATGCTAGCTAGCAACTTACCTTGGCTTACTGCATTCGCGTAACAGGCAGTCAGTCTCCTTGTGGAGTGCAACGAGAGGCAGGTGGTTATAGCGTTGGACTAGTTAACTGTAAGGTTGCAAGATTGGATCCCCCGAGCTGACAAGGTAAAAATCTGTCGTTCTGCCCCTGAACAAGGCAGTTAACCCACCGTTCCTAGGCCATCATTGAAAATAAGAATGTGTTCTTAACTGACTTGCCTAGTTAAATAAAGGTTAAATAAAGGTTTAATAAAAGGTTAAAAAGTTTAAAAATATTTTAAAATCGGCAAACCGGCGCCAAAAAATACCAATTTCCGATTGTTATGAAAACTTGAAATCGGCCCAAATTAATCGGCCATTCTGATTTAATTGGTCGACCTCTATATTGGAGTGGCCATCGCAAAGCCCTGACCTCAATCCTATAGACAATGTGTGGGCAGAACTGAAAAAGCGTGTGCGAGCAAGGAGGCCTACAAACCTGACTCAGTTACACCAGCTCTGTCAGGAGGAATGGGCCTAAATTCACCCAACTTATTGTGGGAAGCTTGTGGAAGGCTACCTGAAACGTTTGACCCAAGTTAAACAATTTAAAGGCAATGCTACCAAAGACTAATTGAGTGTATGTAAACTTCTGACCCACTGGGAATGTGATGAAAGAAATAAAAGCTGAAATAAATCATTCTCTCTACTATTATTCTGACATTTCACATTCTTAAAATAAAGTGGTGAACCTAACTGACCTAAGACAGGGAATCTTTTACTAGGATTAAATGTCAGGAATTGTGAAAAACTGAGTTTAAATGTATTTGGATGTATGTAAACTTCCGACTTCAACTGTAAATATGGGTTGTATTTACAATGGTGTCTGTTCTTCATTGGTTCCCTTTTTGTTGTGGCAACAGGTCACAAATCTTGCTGCTTTGATGACACACTGTGGTATTTCACCCAACAGATACGATCGTTTTTCAAAATTGTTTGTTTTCAAATTCTTTGTGGGTCTGTGTAATCTGAGGGAAATATGTGTCTCTAATATGTTGCTTAGTTTCCACCTCATTTGGCCCTGATCCAAAGTAGTGCTCTATATAGAGAATAGGGCCCTGATCCAAAGTAGTGCGCTATATAGAGAATAGGGCCCTGATCCAAAGTAGTGTGCTATATAGAGAATAGGGCCCTGATCCAAAGTAGTGTGCTATATAGGGAATAGGGCCCTGGTCTACAGTAGTGTACTATATAGGGAATAGGGCCCTGGTCTACAGTAGTGTACTATATAGGGAATAGGGCCCTGGTCTACAGTAGTGTACTATATAGGGAATAGGGCCCTGGTCTACAGTAGTGTACTATATAGGGAATAGGGCCCTACACACACACACAGTGCTACTTTCACTTGGCTCAGGGATAGTAAAAAATTGCCTTACACCCTACTAAGTTCTGAACCAGCAGTTTATGAAGGAGTTTATCGAGGGTCGAGCAGAGAGGAAGTTATGAAGTAGTTAGTGGGTTATTATGTTAAAAACATCATATTATCCAGAGAGTTACATTATGGTGTTTTAAAAAAAAATGTAATTCCCCCCCCATCTAGATATCAATGACTGCAAGGACCAATGCCAGCACGGAGGAACCTGCAGGGTATGTTGCTGTTTGGGAGCTACAAATACGTTAATCTGTCTTGTATCGGCGATGTCAAACACTTGTTTTATGTGTTCAGCTTGTCCTTTTTTGTTTCCAGTTTCTTTCCACACCACAAAGTCAATTTACAGCTTTTTAAAAAATACAATAAATGAAAAGATGGCAACAGTTGTGTAGCGTTCTGTTCTCCGGAAGGTAACACATCTGGGGAGTTTTTAACGTTGTTCTGGAATCCCTCAATGAAATGAAATATGTAGAGGAAGTGGAGGGGAGAGAGGAGAGATTCCTTGAACACATTAGGTAAAAGCTAGATTAAAGGGGTCTCTGGCCAGCTAGATTAAAGGGGTCTCTGGCCAGCTAGATTAAAGGGGTCTCTGGCCAGCTAGATTAACGGGGTCTCTGGCCAGCTAGATTAAAGGGGTCTCTGGCCAGCTAGATTAACGGGGTCTCTGTCCAGCTAGATTAAAGGGGTCTCTGGCCAGCTAGATTAACGGGGTCTCTGTCCAGCTAGATTAAAGGGGTCTCTGGCCAGCTAGATTAAAGGGGTCTCTGGCCAGCTAGATTAAAGGGGTCTCTGGCCAGCTAGATTAACGGGGTCTCTGTCCAGCTAGATTAAAGGGGTCTCTGGCCAGCTAGATTAAAGGGGTCTCTGGCCAGCTAGATTAAAGGGGTCTCTGGCCAGCTAGATTAACGGGGTCTCTGGCCAGCTAGATTAACGGGGTCTCTGGCCAGCTAGATTAACGGGGTCTCTGGCCAGCTAGATTAAAGGGGTCTCTGGCCAGCTAGATTAAAGGGGTCTCTGGCCAGCTAGATTAAAGGGGTCTCTGGCCAGCTAGATTAAAGGGGTCTCTGGCCAGCTAGATTAAAGGGGTCTCTGGCCAGCTAGATTAAAGGGGTCTCTGGCCAGCTAGATTAAAGGGGTCTCTGGCCAGCTAGATTAACGGGGTCTCTGGCCAGCTAGATTAACGGGGTCTCTGGCCAGCTAGATTAACGGGGTCTCTGGCCAGCTAGATTAACGGGGTCTCTGGCCAGCTAGATTAAAGGGGTCTCTGGCCAGCTAGATTAATGGGGTCTCTGGCCAGCTAGATTAACGGGGTCTCTGGCCAGCTAGATTAAAGGGGTCTCTGGCCAGCTAGATTAACGGGGTCTCTGGCCAGCTAGATTAACGGGGTCTCTGTCCAGCTAGATTAAAGGGGTCTCTGGCCAGCTAGATTAACGGGGTCTCTGGCCAGCTAGATTAAAGGGGTCTCTGGCCAGCTAGATTAACGGGGTCTCTGGCCAGCTAGATTAAAGGGGTCTCTGGCCAGCTAGATTAACGGGGTCTCTGGCCAGCTAGATTAAAGGGGTCTCTGGCCAGCTAGATTAACGGGGTCTCTGGCCAGCTAGATTAACGGGGTCTCTGGCCAGCTAGATTAACGGGGTCTCTGGCCAGCTAGATTAAAGGGGTCTCTGGCCAGCTAGATTAAAGGGGTCTCTGGCCAGCTAGATTAACGGGGTCTCTGGCCAGCTAGATTAACGGGGTCTCTGGCCAGCTAGATTAACGGGGTCTCTGGCCAGCTAGATTAACGGGGTCTCTGGCCAGCTAGATTAACGGGGTCTCTGGCCAGCTAGATTAAAGGGGTCTCTGGCCAGCTAGATTAACGGGGTCTCTGGCCAGCTAGCTGGATGGCTGTCTGTGTTCCTGGACCTGCCTAGTATTTCTGGAGCATGTAGCTAGTCGAACTAGCTAGTGGTGTTTACTAATCACGTTGTGTATTCTAGGACTTGGTGAACGGGTTCCGCTGTGTGTGTCCTGCGGGTTACTCTGGAGACCACTGTGAGAGAGATGTGGATGAGTGTGCCGGCGCTCCCTGTCTGAACGGCGGGCGATGCCAAGACCAGGTCAACGGATTCACCTGCCTCTGTCTGCCAGGATTCTCGGGACAACTCTGTCAGGTAAGTTTTGGTGCAACCTTCAAAACCTTCCCGGCTGTTTAACTTAACTTTGTTCCCATTCTGTCCCTGGTAAGCAACACTGAAACCCTTCCCCTTAACCCCCAAGTCCCCACTACCCCACCCTGACTGCTAGACTACCCCACCCTGACTGCTAGACTACCCCACCCTGACTGCTAGACTACCCCACCCTGACTGCTAGACTACCCCACCCTGACTGCTAGACTACCCCACCCTGACTGCTAGACTACCCCACCCTGACTACTAGACTACCCCACCTTGTCTACTAGACTACCCCACCTTGTCTACTAGACTACCCCACCCTGACTACTAGACTACCCCACCCTGACTACTAGACTACCCCACCCTGTCTACTAGACTACCCCCCCCACCCTGTCTACTAGACTACCCCCCCCACCCTGTCTACTAGACTACCCCACCCTGTCTTCTAGACTACCCCACCCTGTCTACTAGACTACCCCACCCTGACTACTACCCCACCCTGTCTACTAGACAACCCCACCCTGTCTACTAGACTACCCCACCTTGACTACTAGACTACCCTGACTACTAGACTACCCTGACTACTAGATACCCCACCCTGACTACTAGACTACCCCACCCTGACTACTAGACTACCCCACCCTGACTACTAGACTACCCCACCCTGTCTACTAGACAACCCCACCCTGTCTACTAGACTACCCCACCCTGACTACTACCCCACCCTGTCTACTAGACTACCCCACCCTGACTACAACCCCACCCTGTCTACTAGACAACCCCACCCTGTCTGCTAGACTACCCCACCCTGACTACTACTCCACCTTGTCTACTAGACTACCCCACCCTGTCTACCCCACCCTGACTACTACCCCACCCTGTCTACTAGACTACACCACCCTGTCTACTAGACTACCCCACCCTGACTACTACCCCACCCTGTCTACTAGACTACCCCACCCTGTCTACTAGACTACCCCACCCTGTCTACTAGACTACCCCACCCTGTCTACTAGACTACCCCACCCTGTCTACTAGACTACCCCACCCTGACTACTACCCCACCCTGACTGCTAGACTACCCCACCCTGTCTACTACCCCACCCTGACTGCTAGACTACCCCACCCTGACTGCTAGACTACCCCACCCTGACTACTAGACTGCCCCACCCTGACTACTAGACTACCCCACCCTGACTGCTAGACTACCCCACCCTGACTGCTAGACTACCCCACCCTGACTGCTAGACTACCCCACCCTGACTGCTAGACTACCCCACCCTGACTGCTAGACTACCCCACCCTGACTGCTAGACTACCCCACCCTGACTGCTAGACTACCCCACCCTGACTGCTAGACTACCCCACCCTGACTGCTAGACTACCCCACCCTGACTGCTAGACTACCCCACCCTGACTGCTAGACTACCCCACCCTGACTGCTAGACTACCCCCCCACCCTGACTGCTAGACTACCCCCCCCACCCTGACTACTAGACTACCCACCCTGACTACTACCCCACCCTGTCTACTACCCCACCCTGACTGCTAGACTACCCCTCCACCCTGACTGCTAGACTACCCCTCCACCCTGACTGCTAGACTACCCCTCCACCCTGACTGCTAGACTACCCCTCCACCCTGACTGCTAGACTACCCCACCCTGACTACTATCCCACCCTGACTACTAGACTACCCCACCCTGACTGCTAGACTACCCCACCCTGACTACTACCCCACCCTGTCTACTAGACTACCCCACCCTGTCTACCCCACCCTAACTACTAGACTACCCCACCCTGACTGCTACCCCACCCTGACTGCTAGACTACCCCTCCACCCTGACTGCTAGACTACCCCTCCACCCTGACTGCTAGACTACCCCTCCACCCTGACTACTAGACTACCCCACCCTGACTACTAGACTACCCCACCCTGACTACTACCCCACCCTGTCTACTAGACTACCCCACCCTGTCTACCCCACCCTAACTACTAGACTACCCCACCCTGACTGCTACCACACCCTGACTGCTAGACTACCCCTCCACCCTGACTACTAGACTACCCCCTCTGACTACTAGACTACCCCACCCTGACTACTAGACTACCCCACCCTGACTACTAGACTACCCCACCCTGACTACTACCCCACCCTGACTACTAGACTACCCCACCCTGACTACTAGACTACCCCACCCTGACTACTACCCCACCCTGTTTACTAGACTACCCCCCCACCCTGTCTACTAGACTACCCCCCCACCCTGACTGCTAGACTACCCCCCCACCCTGACTGCTAGACTACTCCACCCTGACTACTATACTACCCCACCCTGACTACTACCCCACCCTGTCTACTAGACTACCCCACCCTGACTACTACCCCACCCTGTCTACTAGACTACCCCACCCTGTCTACTAGACTACCCCACCCTGTCTACCCCACCCTGTCTACTAGACTACCCCCCCACCCTGACTACTAGACTACCCCACCCTGACTGCTAGACTACCCCCCCACCCTGACTACTAGACTACCCCACCCTGACTGCTTGACTACCCCCCACCCTGACTGCTAGACTACCCCCCCACCCTGACTGCTAGACTACCCTCCCACCCTGACTGCTAGACTACCCCCCCACCCTGACTGCTAGACTACCCCCCACCATGATTACTAGACTACCCCCCCACCCTGACTGCTAGATTACCCCCCCACCCTGACTACTAGACTACCCCCCCACCCTGACTACTAGACTACCCCCCCACCCTGACTGCTAGACTACCCCCCCACCCTGACTGCTAGACTACCCCCCCACCCTGACTGCTAGACTACCCCCCCACCCTGACTGCTAGACTACCCCCCCACCCTGACTACTAGACTACCCCCCACCCTGACTGCTAGACTACCCCCCCCACCCTGACTGCTAGACTACCCCCCCCACCCTGACTGCTAGACTACCCCCCCACCCTGACTGCTAGACTACCCCCCCCACCCTGACTGCTAGACTACCCCCCCCACCCTGACTACTAGACTACCCCCCCCACCCTGACTACTAGACTACCCCACCCTGACTGCTAGACTACCCCACCCTGACTACTACCCCACCCTGACTACTACCCCACCCTGTCTACTAGACTACCCCACCCTGTCTACTAGACTACCCCCCCACCCTGACTACTAGACTACCCCACCCTGACTGCTAGACTACCCCACCCTGACTACTACCCCACCCTGTCTACTAGACTACCCCCCCCCACCCTGACTGCTAGACTACCCCCCCACCCTGACCGCTAGACTACCCCCCCACCCTGACTGCTAGACTACCCCCCCCACCCTGACTGCTAGACTACCCCCCCACCCTGACTGCTAGACTACCCCCCCACCCTGACTGCTAGACTACCCCACCCTGACTACTAGACTACCCCTCCCTGTCTATAGTTCACTGATCAACCTTCATTTTAAGGGTTTAGTCTTAGCTTCACTAAGTGCTGTGTGTTGGGGACATTCTTCTGTTTAAACCCAGACTCACTGACAAAGTCTCGTGTGTGTGTGTGTGTGTGTGTGTGTGTGTGGGGGGGGGGGGGGGGTATTTCCTGGCAAGTCTCTGTCGGGAGGATGCTGTGGGCTGGTCTGTGTTTAGTACTGATCCCCGTCTGTCTGCCTCTTTCCATGGTCTTGTCTCTCAGATAACTACATTTTTTTGAAGGTTTTTCTTGTAAAGTAAATATATATATTTATATAGTTCTTAGTGTTATACACTAACTGAAAGATGTTCTGGATAAGAGTGTCTGGTAAATGACCAAAATGTAAACATGTCTCTCTGTCTCTCTCTATAGTTGGACATAGACTACTGCCTCGTCAACCCATGTCTGAATGGAGCCGCATGTTACAACCTGGCTACAGGTCACTACTGCGCCTGTTCAGACGACTACGAAGGGAAAAACTGCTCTCACCTCAAAGACCACTGTCACACCAGCACGTGCAAAGGTACGCCCACCTTGTCCTCTCTCTCTCTCGTCTCCCTGTCGACCGCTACTGTCCCCGCTTTAGTTCCTCTCTCGGTTCCCTCCCCTTCTCTCGGTTCCCTCCCCTTCTCTCGGTTCCCTCCCCCCTCGCTCGGTTCCCTCCCCCCTCGCTCGGTTCCCTCCCCCCTCTCTCGGTTCCCTCCCCCCTCTCTCGGTTCCCTCCCCCCTCGCTCGGTACCCTCCCCCCTCGCTCGGTTCCCTCCCCCCTCGCTCGGTTCCCTCCCCCCTCTCTCGGTTCCCTCCCCCCTCTCTCGGTTCCCTCCCCCCTCTCTCGTTTCCCTCCCCCCTCTCTCGTTTCCCTCCCCCTCTCTCGCGCTCGTTCTCCCCCTCTCGTTTCCCTCCCCCTCTCTCGCGCTCGTTCTCCCCCTCTCTCGCGCTCGTTCTCCCCCTCTCTCGCGCTCGTTCTCCCCCTCTCTCGCGCTCGTTCTCCCCCTCGCTCGTTTCCCTCCCCCTCTCTCGTTTCCCTCCCCGTCTCTCGTTTCCCTCCCCCTCTCTCGCGCTCGTTCTCCCCCTCTCTCGCGCTCATTCTCCCCCTCTCTCGCGCTCATTCTCCCCCTCTCTCGCGCTCGTTCTCCCCCTCTCTCGCGCTCGTTCTCCCCCTCTCTCGCGCTCGTTCTCCCCCTCTCTCGCGCTCGTTCTCCCCCTCTCTCGCGCTCGTTCTCCCCCTCTCTCGCGCTCGTTCTCCCCCTCTCTCGCGCTCGTTCTCCCCCTCTCTCGCGCTCGTTCTCCCCCTCTCTCGCGCTCGTTCTCCCCCTCTCTCGCGCTCGTTCTCCCCCTCTCTCGCGCTCGTTCTCCCCCTCTCTCGCGCTCGTTCTCCCCCTCTCTCGTTTCCCTCCCTCCCCCTCTCTCGTTTCCCTCCCCCGCGCTCGTTCTCCCCCTCTCGCCCACCTTGTCCTCTCTCTCTCTCGTCTCCCTGTCGACCGCTACTGTCCCCGCTTTAGTTCCTCTCTCGGTTCCCTCCCCTTCTCTCGGTTCCCTCCCCCCTCGCTCGGTACCCTCCCCCCTCGCTCGGTTCCCTCCCCCCTCTCTCGGTTCCCTCCCCCCTCTCTCGGTTCCCTCCCCCCTCGCTCGGTACCCTCCCCCTCGCTCGGTTCCCTCCCCCCTCGCTCGGTTCCCTCCCCCCTCTCTCGGTTCCCTCCCCCCTCTCTCGGTTCCCTCCCCCTCTCTCGGTTCCCTCCCCCCTCTCTCGTTTCCCTCCCCCCTCTCTCGTTTCCCTCCCCCTCTCTCGCGCTCGTTCTCCCCCTCTCTCGTTTCCCTCCCCCTCTCTCGCGCTCGTTCTCCCCCTCTCTCGCGCTCGTTCTCCCCCTCTCTCGCGCTCGTTCTCCCCCTCGCTCGTTTCCCTCCCCCTCTCTCGTTTCCCTCCCCGTCTCTCGTTTCCCTCCCCCTCTCTCGCGCTCGTTCTCCCCCTCTCTCGCGCTCGTTCTCCCCCTCTCTCGCGCTCGTTCTCCCCCTCTCTCGCGCTCGTTCTCCCCCTCTCTCGCGCTCGTTCTCCCCCTCTCTCGCGCTCGTTCTCCCCCTCTCTCGCGCTCGTTCTCCCCCTCTCTCGCGCTCGTTCTCCCCCTCTCTCGCGCTCGTTCTCCCCCTCTCTCGCGCTCGTTCTCCTCCTCTCTCGCGCTCGTTCTCCTCCTCTCTCTCGTTTCCCTCCCTCCCCCTCTCTCGTTTCCCTCCCTCCCCCTCTCTCGTTTCCCTCCCCCGCGCTCGTTCTCCCCCTCTCTCGCGCTCGTTCTCCCCCTCTCTCGTTTCCCTCCCCCGCGCTTGTTCCCCCTATCCCTCGCCCCCCCCCACCCCTCGCTCTCTTGGTGTTAGTATGGTGTTTGGGGTTTAGATTCAGCTCTGTGTGTTAACTAGACCAGACAGGAGTGCAGAGTGAGAGAGATCAGCGTAACAGCTTCCTGTTGATGCTGTTCCTCCATGTTTACACTTCCTGAGAAGAATTGATCGCTCAGTCAGCGACGTGTCTGTGTTTTTTTAACCGGAATGTAAACCTGGGTCTGGAATGTAAACCCTGAGTTGTCATGGTGACTAAGAGGACATTGGTACCAGAACTACCCTGAGTTGTCATGGTGACTAAGAGGACATTGGTACCAGAACTACCCTGAGTTGTCATGGTGACTAAGAGGACATTGGTACCAGGACTACCCTGAGTTGTCATAGTGACTAAGAGGACATTGGTACCAGAACTACCCTGAGTTGTCATGGTGACTAAGAGGACATTGGTACCAGAACTACCCTGAGTTGTCATGGTGACTAAGAGGACACTGGTACCAGAACTACCCTGAGTTGTCATGGTGACTAAGAGGACATTGGTACCAGAATTACCCTGAGTTGTCATGGTGACTAAGAGGACATTGGTACCAGCACTACCCTGAGTTGCTTTCTGTATGAGGCCTGGGTTCAGGTCTGTATGTTCTGTAGTGGGTGTCAGTGAAGAAGATGCTTCCTGTTGTCGTCAGTCATCTCTGCTCACATGCATGTGAAAATTAACTCTCCCCCCTCCCCCCAAACAGTGATTGACAGCTGCACGGTTGCCGTGGGATCCAACAGTACCCCTGGAGGGGAGCGGTACATCTCCTCCAACGTGTGTGGGCCTCACGGACGCTGTCGGAGCCAGGCTGGAGGACAGTTCAGCTGTGACTGTCAGGAGGGCTTCAGAGGCACATACTGTCACGAGAGTAAGACATGCTGACTTACACATGACATATAGTAGACATACTGACGTATAGACATGACATATAACAGACATACTGACGTAGAGACATGACATATAGCAGACATACTGACGTATAGACATGACATATAACAGACATGCTGACGTAGAGACATGACATATAACAGACATGCTGACGTATAGACATGACATATAACAGACATACTGACGTAGAGACATGACATATAGCAGACATACTGACGTATAGATATGACATATAGCATATAGCATATAGCATATAACAGACATAGTGACTTAGACATGACATATAACAGAAATACTGACTTAGACATGACATATCTCGCTAAATCAAAGAGACCCTGATCCCAAACCACCCATGCTGTCCTTCAAAGCAGCACTGGCAGGCACCTATCAACAGTACCCAGTGTCCCTCTAAACTGTCCACAAACACTGTGGCCTTGGCGCGGGACTCACACACCAACCACATTCCACACGTCAAACTAAAGCCAACACTCAGAGAATGATCTTACTGGAGTTTACTTTTTTCACTGTTGTGTACAGGTACATTATCCATGTAAACCTACCTTACTGTAGTTTCTAATGATTTCTCTCCTCCCCTCCCTCTCTCTCTCTCCACCCTCTTCCCCCCCCCTCACCTTTCCTCTCTCTCCTCCCCTCCCTCTCTCTCCCCCTCTCTCTCTCTCTCTCTCCCCTCTCTCTCTCTCTCTCTCCCCCTCTCTCTCTCTCTCTCTCTCTCCCCCTCTCTCTCTCTCTCTCTCTCCCTCTCTCTCTCTCTCTCTCCCCCCCCTCACCTCTCCTCTCTCTCCCCCTCACCTCTCCTCTCTCTCCCCCCTCCATCTCAGATATTAATGATTGTGAGAGCAACCCGTGTGGTAACGGAGGAACCTGTATAGATAAAGTCAGTGTATACCAGTGTATCTGTGGAGACGGCTGGGAGGGGGACCACTGTGAGACCAGTAAGTATTTATTCTTTAAAAATAAAAAGTGTTTTTCAACTTCTACTGAGAGATCGACATGTTGATGAGAACTACGAGGGGCGGACAGGTGCAGGCAGCGCCCCCACTAGACCGGCCCCCTCTAGACCGGCCCCCTCTAGACCGGCCCCCTCTAGACCGGCCCCCTCTAGACCGGCCCCCTCTAGACCGGCCCCCTCTAGACCGGCCCCCTCTAGACCGGCCCCCTCTAGACCGGCCCCCCAGCAGCGCCACCTCTAGACCGGCCCCCCAGCAGCGCCACCTCTAGACCGGCCCCCGGCAGCACTACTAGTCTTTATTTGGATCCTCATTAGCTGATACCTTAGCGACCGCCAGTTTTCTACCCCGTACAGATGCATGATATATGTTTCACTAAGTCGGTCGCTACGTGTAATTATGACCATTATGTAAAGGTAGCAATTTAACCTGAAACAAGTTTCTCTCTCCTCTCCTCCTCTCCCTCCTCTCCTCCTCTCCTCCTCCTCTCCCCTTCTCCTCCTCTATTTCTATCCTCTCTCCTCCTCTCCTCCTCCTCCTCTCCCCTTCTCCGCCTCTATTTCTATCCTCTCTCCTCTCTCCTCCTCTCTCCTCCTCTATTTCTATTCTCTCTCCTCTCTCCTCCTCTCTCCCCCTCTCCTCTCTCTCTCTCCTCTCTCCCCCTCTCCTCCTCTCCCCCTCTCCTCTCTCTCTCCTCTCTCCCCCTCTCCTCCTCTCCCCCTCTCCTCTCTCTCTCCTCTCTCCTCCTCCTCTTCCTCCCCCCTCCTCTCCTACAGATATAGATGACTGCAGCACTAGTCCATGCCATAATGGAGGAACATGTCGAGACCTGGTGACTGATTTCTTCTGTGAGTGTATGAACGGCTGGAAGGGGAAGACCTGCCACTCCCGTAAGAACACCTCTCTCTCTCTCTCTCTCTCTCTCTGTCTCTCTCTCTCTCTCTGTCTCTCTCTCTCTGTCTCTCTCTCTCTGTCTCTCTCTCTGTCTCTCTCTCTGTCTCTCTCTCTGTCTCTGTCTCTCTGTCTCTCTGTCTCTCTGTCTCTCTGTCTCTCTGTCTCTCTGTCTCTCTGTCTCTCTGTCTCTGTCTCTCCCTCCCTCCCTCCCTCCCTCCCTCCCTCCCTCCCTCCCTCCCTCCCTCTCATTTTCTATTTACCAGTGTAATGAGCCTGAGGAGTTTCATGGTATGTGCTTAGGTGTGAATGTTATCACACAGGTAGGTGTGTGTGTGTGTGCATTATGAAACACTGACTCTTTAACTCTGTCTCCCAGGTGAGAGCCAGTGTGACGAGGTTACCTGTAACAACGGAGGGACATGCCATGACGAGGGAGACACCTTCCAATGCAAGTGTTCCCCTGGATGGGAGGGGGCTACCTGTAATATAGGTGAGTTAGTCTGGATGGGAGGGAGGGGGCTACCTGTAATATAGGTGAGTTAGTCTGGATGGGAGGGAGGGGGCTACCTGTAATATAGGTGAGTTAGTCTGGATGGGAGGGAGGGAGGGAGGGGGCTACCTGTAATATAGGTGAGTTAGTCTGGATGGGAGTTCAATCAGGGGCTTTATCAATCAGTATCAAGCGTTGTAGAAAACAAGTGATTAGGATCCGTTTTGACATTGACCAGTGGTGTAAAGTACTTATGTAAACATATTTTAAAGTTAACATACACACACACACACACACACACACACACATAACATAAACACACACATACACACATACACACAGTAGTGAAAAGTACTTTAAAATACTACTTAAGTAGTTTCTTGGGGTATCTGTACTTTACTGTTTATATTTTTGAAAACATTTAACTTTTACTTCACTACATTCCTAAAGAAAATAATGTACTCTTTACTCCGTACA
>NC_143037.1:2947500-2992500 GCF_057628025.1 Oncorhynchus mykiss | reverse complement strand
CTTTGCTCCCTCTCACTCCTTTGCTCTCTCTCCCTCCTTTGCTCTCCCTCCCTCTCTCTCTCTCCTCCTTTGCTCTCTCTCCCTCCCTCTCCCTCCTTTGCTCTCGCTCCCTCCCTCTCCCTCCTTTGCTCTCGCTCCCTCCCTCTCCCTCCTTTGCTCTCTCTCCCTCCCTCTCCCTCCTTTGCTCTCTCTCCCTCTCTCCCTCCTTTGCTCTCTCCCTCCCTCTCCCTCCTTTGCTCTCTCCCTCCTTTGCTCTCTCTCTCTCTCTCCCTCCTTTACTCTCCCTCCTTTGCTCTCTCTCTCTCTCTCCCTCCTTTGCTCTCTCTCTCTCTCCCTCCTCCTAGGGGATACCTAGTCAGTTGTACAACAATGTATTCCACCCGAAATGTGTCTTCTGCATTCAACCCAACCCCTCTGAATCAGAGAGGTTGTTAACCGCTTTGCTCAAGGGCAGAACGGCAGATCTTTTCACATTGCCCACTCAGGGATTCGAACCAGCGACCTTTCGGTTACTGACCCAATGCTCTTAATCACCAGACTACCTGCTGCACAGGTAGTGAGGGTAGTGGGGTAGTGATGCGGGTGAAGCCGTTTCCCCGTGAGTTGGGTGAGAGGCGACGCTGTTTGTTCTGTTGAGTTAATAACCCAGACAGAGACTAAAAACACGCCTCCGGACATGATAGCCCTGCTGTTGTCTTCTCTCTGCTCACATGCGTGTGAAAAATAACACAATTCATCTCTCTCTCTCTCTCTCTGTCTCTCTCTCTCTCTCTCTCTCTCTCTCTCTCTCTCTCTCTCTCTCTCTCTGTCTCTCTCTCTCTCTCTGTCTCTCTCTCTCTCGCTCTCTCTCTCTCTCTGTCTCTCTGTCTCTCTCTCAGATACCAACGACTGCAACCCACACCCATGGTAAGTGGAAGCTAAACATTTTCTATAGAGTCAAACAAGCGTGAACAGAACATGATTAGGGTGCTTCTCTGCACCGTGCCAGGGTTCCAGTACTATCCGAAGCTTATTCAAGCACAGCTAAAGTATTTGAAATAATGTTGAATACTATTTGAACCCAGATTTGTTCTGCAGTCTGTACTGCAGTCAGTTTCTCACCTGTAGGCTTTCTCTCTCTCTCTCTGTCTCTCTCTCTCTGTCTCTCTCTCTCTGTCTCTCTCTCTCTGTCTCTCTCTCTCTGTCTCTCTCTCTCTGTCTCTCTCTCTCACACTTTCTCTCTCTCTCTCTCTCTCTCCTTCCCACTGACACACCCTTCTCTCCTTTCCTTCCATCTTCACCTCTGTGTCTCTCTCTCTCTCTCTCTCTCTGTCTCTCTCTCTCTTTCTCTCTGTCTCTCTCTCTCTCTCTTTCTCTCTGTCTCTCTCTCTCTCTCTTTCTCTCTGTCTCTTTCTCTCTTTCTCTCTGTCTCTCTCTCTCTCTCTCTCTCTCTCTCTCTCTCTCTCTCTCTCTCTCTCTCTCTCTCTCTCTCTCTCTCTCTCTCTCCTTCCCACTGACACACCCTTCTCTCCTTTCCTTCCATCTTCACCTCTGTCTCATTCCTAGGGTACGTTCAGCCTCACCCACAGCTCGTTGTTCACTCAGTGCTCCGTCTGATCGTGTGTGTGTGTGTGTGTGTGTGTGTGTAAGCTGTGAGGAGCTGGCTGAGAATCACAGAAATACTAATCTGCTCATTTCCCACCCTGTTCCCTATGTGGGGCACTACTTTAGACCAGGACATATGGGGCTCTGGTCTAAGGTCGTGCACTACCATCTGGTCTAAAGTAGGGCACTATGTAGGGTGCCATAAGGCTCTGGTCTAAAGTAGTGCACTATATAGGGTGTCATAAGGCTCTGGTCTAAAGTAGTGCACTACCATCTGGTCTAAAGTAGGGCACTATGTAGGGTGCCATAAGGCTCTGGTCTAAAGTAGTGCACTATATAGGGTGTCATAAGGCTCTGGTCTAAAGTAGGGCACTATATAGGGTGGCATAGGGCTCTGGTCTAAGGTCGTGCACTATATAGGGTGCCATAAGGCTCTGGTCTAAAGTAGTGCACTATATAGGGTGTCATAAGGCTCTGGTCTAAAGTAGTGCACTATATAGGGTGTCATAGGGCTCTGGTCTAAAGTAGGGCACTATATAGGGTGGCATAGGGCTCTGGTCTAAAGTAGGGCACTATATTGGGTGGCATAGGGCTCTGGTCTAAAGTAGTTCACTATATAGGGTGCCATAAGGCTCTGGTTTAAAGTAGTGCACTACCATCTGGTCTAAAGTAGGGCACTATGTAGTGGATAGGGTGCCATAGGGCTCTGGTTTAAAGTAGTGCACTATATAGGGTGCCATAAGGCTCTGGTTTAAAGTAGTGCACTACCATCTGGTCTAAAGTAGGGCACTATGTAGTGGATAGGGTGCCATAGGGCTCTGGTCTAAAGTAGGGCACTATATAGGGTGGCATAGGGCTCTGGTCTAAAGTAGTGCACTATATAGGGTGGCATAGGGCTCTGGTCCCAAGTAGGGCACTATATAGGGTGGCATAGGGCTCTGGTCTAAAGTAGGGCACTATATAGGGTGGCATAGGGCTCTGGTCTAAAGTAGGGCACTATATAGGGTGGCATAGGGCTCTGGTCTAAAGTAGGGCACTATATAGGGTGGCATTTGGGACGCAGAGAGAAGTGGATGGTTGTAGGAAGGGGAAATTCCATCATTCAATACAATGTGTAATAATGGTGTTGTCAAGGATGTCCTCCTGCCCAGTCTGAGTCTCGGCCCAAATGGTACCCTGTTCCCTACACGACTGCGTCTGACCAGGACCTGCGGTGGACTTCGTAGGGAACAGTGTACCATTTGGGATGTAGGCAGAGAGACTCAGGGTAGACTGACTTAAATGTTGAACTGAAACTGACAGTGGGACGTAGATGGTGATAACTGACCTCATTCTCTCTCTCTCTCCTCTCTAGTTATAACAGTGTAGATGGTGATAACTGACCTCATTCTCTCTCTCTCTCCTCTCTAGTTATAACAGTGGGACCTGTGTAGATGGTGATAACTGGTATAGATGTGAATGTGCTCCAGGCTTCGCTGGGCCAGACTGCAGGATCAGTACGTATTGACACTACCTATACTCTCTCTCCCCTGCCTCACCCATCTTCCCTCACCCCTCTTCACCCTGCCTCACCCATCTCCCCTCTTCACCCTGCCTCACCCCTCTTCACCCTGCCTCACCCATCTTCCCTCACTCTCTCCCACCCCTGCCTCTCTCCCCCGGGGATGAATAGTAGGGACATGGGTGATGGGACAGTCTAGCCGGCGTAATTATCGGAGCTTTGGGCATCGGGCCATTTCCGGCCTCACCGGGCCAGCCTCGATCTTGGCCTTGGCCCTGTCACTGTCACTGTTGGGCTCTGGATTACACACACACACACACACACACTGGGGCAGACTGGCTTACGAGGCCAACAGCTAATCAACCAATCAGTGTTGTTTTACACACACACACACACATAGCGGTGCTCTCTGACCGTGATTACTCAGATTGTTTTCCCTCTTAAAGGCTTTCAGATGGTTTCCACATTCCTCCTGTCTGTTCACAAGGCTTTGTTCTGCAGGTCCAGCCTGCAGCTCTCTACATGCTGCTAATGATCATGGCTCTAATGTAGAGGGAGGGGAGATCCTGGGTCTGGTGGTGGTGGAGGAGGAGGAGGGGAGATCCTGGGTCTGGTGGAGGAGGAGGAGGGGAGATCCTGGGTCTGGTGGAGGAGGATGAGGGGAGATCCTGGGTCTGGTGGAGGAGGAGGAGGGGAGATCCTGGGTCTGGTGGAGGAGGAGGAGGGGAGATCCTGGGTCTGGTGGAGGAGGAGGAGGGGAGATCCTGGGTCTGGTGGAAGAGGAGGAGGGGAGATCCTGGGTCTGGTGTAGGAGGAGGAGGGGAGATCCTGGGTCTGGTGTAGGAGGAGGAGGGGAGATCCTGGGTCTGGTGTAGGAGGAGGAGGGGAGATCCTGGGTCTGGTGAAGGAGGAGGGAGGGAGGGAGATCCTGGGTCTGGTGAAGGAGGAGGGAGGGAGGGAGATCCTGGGTCTGGTGAAGGAGGAGGGAGGGAGGGAGATCCTGGGTCTGGTGTAGGAGGGAGGGGAGATTGATAATACATCTGGGCTGATTTAGAGACGGTTTGCTGGTCTGTTGGTGACTGTTTGTGCTGTGGTTTGAAAAGTCAGCTCACAAATCTAACTGTCTTTGTTGATCATAACGAGAGTGTTCCTGACCCCTGTTTTTATTCTCTCCTGTGTGTGTTTTAGATATCAACGAGTGCCAGTCTTCTCCCTGTATCTTTGGTTCCAGCTGTATTGATGAGATCAATGGCTATCGCTGCCTGTGTCCCCAAGACAGAGCTGGACCACGCTGTCAGGAAGGTAGGTTAACACAGGCTGCCTGTGTCCCCAAGACAGAAGGTAGGCTGGTTAACACAGTCAGTCTGGAAGGTAGGTTGGTTAAGTCAGTCAGTCAGTCTGGAAGGTAGGCTGGTTAACTCAGTCAGTCAGTCTGGAAGGTAGGCTGGTTAAGTCAGTCAGTCAGTCTGGAAGGTAGGCTGGTTAACTCAGTCAGTCAGTCAGTCAGGTAGGCTGGTTCAGTCAGTCAGTCAGTCAGGTAGGCTGGTTAACTCAGTCAGTCAGTCAGGTAGGCTGGTTAACTCAGTCAGTCAGTCAGGTAGGCTGGTTAACTCAGTCAGTCAGTCAGGTAGGCTGGTTAACTCAGTCAGTCAGTCAGGTAGGCTGGTTAACTCAGTCAGTCAGGTAGGCTGGTTAACACAGTCAGTCAGTCAGTCAGGTAGTCTGGTTAACACAGTCAGTCAGTCAGGTAGGCTGGTTAACACAGTCAGTCAGTCAGGTAGGCTGGTTAACGCAGTCAGTCAGTCAGTCTGGAAGGTAGGCTGGTTAACGCAGTCAGTCAGTCTGGAAGGTAGGCTGGTTAAGTCAGTCAGTCAGTCTGGAAGGTAGGCTGGTTAACTCAGTCAGTCTGGAAGGTAGGCTGGTTAACTCAGTCAGTCAGTCAGGTAGGCTGGTTAACTCAGTCAGTCTGGAAGGTAGGCTGGTTAACGCAGTCAGTCAGTCTGGAAGGTAGGCTGGTTAACTCAGTCAGTCTGGAAGGTAGGCTGGTTAACTGTCAGTCAGTCTGGAAGGTAGGCTGGTTAACTCAGTCAGGTAGGCTGGTTAACTGTCAGTCAGTCTGGAAGGTAGGCTGGTTAAGTCAGTCAGTCAGGTAGGCTGGTTAACTGTCAGTCAGTCTGGAAGGTAGGCTGGTTAACTCAGTCAGGTAGGCTGGTTAACTCAGTCAGTCAGTCTAGAAGGTAGGCTGGTTAACTCAGTCAGTCTGGAAGGTAGGTTGGTTAACTGTCAGTCAGTCAGTCAGGTAGGCTGGTTAACTGTCAGTCAGTCAGTCAGGTAGGCTGGTTAACTGTCAGTCAGTTAGTCAGGTAGGCTGGTTAACTGTCAGTCAGTCTGGAAGGTAGGCTGGTTAACTGTCAGTCAGTCTGGAAGGTAGGCTGGTTAACTCAGTCAGTCAGTCTAGAAGGTAGGTTGGTTAACTCAGTCAGTCAGGTAGGCTGGTTAACTGTCAGTCAGTCTGGAAGGTAGGCTGGTTAACTCAGTCAGTCAGGAGAGCCTTCATCGTTGTGATTGTTTCACGTCTTTGTGTTTCAGTGACACAGAGGCCGTGCTCGGTGAACGGTCGTCTGACCCCTGAAGGAGCTAAGTGGGATGAGGACTGCAACGCCTGTCAGTGTTTTAATGGGAAGGTGGTGTGTACCAGGGTACGTACGAACTACTCTCTTACCTTTCATCGACCTGGGTTTTCTCGAAGAAGAAGAACCTTGCCTGGTGCAATGGAACCAATAGAATAGTCACAAAAGTGCAACCTGCCTATCTGACGCTGAAACTATTTTAAATCAAATAAATACTACTTGAACCCAGGCAGATTTCTGAGTCTTATTGTGTGGACCTTGATTGGGTATTTTGTCTCGTTGTTTTCCAGATGTGGTGTGGTCCTAAGTCGTGCCGGGTCAGCGGCGGGGTCAAAGGTCGAGGCAGCGGAGGTGGCGGGGCCGGGTGTCGGTCTGGTCAGAGCTGTGTACCAATCAGGGAGGAGCAGTGTTTTGTCCGGCCGTGTCTGGGTCAGGGGGAGTGCCTCCCCTCCTCCCCACCAACCACCAAATGTCACCCCAGCTCCGGTTACCACGACAACAGCTGTTCCAACATCACGTTTACGTTCACCAAGGAGACCATGCCCAGGGTGAGTCGGTCCTTCTCTCTCGGTCCTTCTCTCTCGGTCCTTCTTTCTCGGTCCTTCTCTCTCGGTCCTTCTCTCTCGGTCCTTCTCTCTCGGTCCTTCTCTCTCGGCCCTGCGCTCTCGGCCCGCCGCTCTCGGCCCGCCGCTCTCGGCCCGCCGCTCTCGGCCCGCCGCTCTCGGCCCCTCTGTCACTCTCTAACTCAATATGGCTGCGTTTACACAGGCAGCCCAATTCTGATCTTTTGGACAAATATCAGCAAAAGAGATGATCTGATTGGTCAAGAGAATATCAAAATTAGGCCGCCTGTGTAAAACGTGGGGTACGAGGTCATTGAGGTCGATACTGTACATATACAGTGACTTTTTCCACATTTTATGTTAAAGGCTTTTTCTAAAATTGATTAAAAAAAAAATAAAAAATCCTCATCTACACACAATAACCCCATAACGACGTCACAATAACCCCATGACGACGTCACAATAACCCCATAACGACGTCACAATAACCCCATGACGACGTCACAATAACCCCATAACGACGTCACAATAACCCCATAACGACGTCACAATAACCCCATAACGACGTCACAATAACCCCATAACGACGTCACAATAACCCCATAACGACGTCACAATAACCCCATAACGACGTCACAATAACCCCATAACGACGTCACAATAACCCCATAACGACGTCACAATAACCCCATAACGACGTCACAATAACCCCATAACGACGTCACAATAACCCCATAACGACGTCACAATAACCCCATGACGACGTCACAATAACACCATAACGACGTCACAATAACCCCATAACGACAAAGAATTCTGTTTTTTTAAGACATATCATCTAAGTATTCAGACCCTTTACTCAGTACTTTGTTGAAGCACCTTTGGCAGCGATTACAGCCTCAAGTCTTCTTGGGTATGACACTACAAGATTGACACAACTGTATTTGTGGAGTTTCTCACATTCTTCTCTGCAGATCCTCTCAAGCTCTGTCAGGTTGGATGGGGAGCGTCGCTGCACAGCTATTTTCAGGTCTCTCCAGAGATGTTTGATCAGGTTCAAGTCCGGGCTCTGGCTGGGCCACTCAAGGACATGCATAGACTTGCCCCGAAGACACTCCTGTGTTGTATTGGCTGTGTGTTTACGGTCGTTGTCCTGTTGGAAGGTGAACCTTCGCCCCAGTCTGAGGTCCTGAGTGTTCTGGAGCAGGTTTTTAATCAAGGATCTCTCTGTTCACTTTTCCCTCGATCCTGACTATTCCTCCAGTCCCTGCCACTGAAAAACATCCCCAGAGCATGACGCCACCACCATGCTTCACCGTAGGGATGGTGCCAGATTTCCTTCAGAAAAAGTTTTTCTCTGCTAAACCATTCGTTGAGGATGAGGAGAGACGGGGACCGCAGAACGCTGTCACTGTCTGAAGCTAAAGCTGTCACGCTTGTTAGGCAACTGCAGAGTGATGAGGCTTTGTTCTGATGGAGTCGCCAGCCGTCCTGTTGCAGCTTAGATTCACATGATCTCCTCTGTGTGTGTGTTCTGACATTCATCTCACAATAATCCTACATTGCGGTCACAGTATTAACTCGTTCTCTTGACAGCTGTTATGGATGATGTAGTTTGGGCTTCAGATGAAGAACACCCATAAAACCTCTATACCCAGGCGGTGTCAGAGGAAAGCCCTAAAAAATTCCAACCAAAAGACTCCAACCACCCAGGTCCTAGACTGTTCTCTCTGCTGCGGTGAGCCGCACTGCTGAACCAAGTCTGGAACCGACAGAACCTGAACAGCTTCTACCTCCAAGCCATAAGACTGCTGAACCAAGTCTGGAACCGACAGAACCTGAACAGCTTCTACCTCCAAGCCATAAGACTGCTGAACCAAGTCTGGAACCGACAGAACCTGAACAGCTTCTACCTCCAAGCCATAAGACTGCTGAACCAAGTCTGGAACCGACAGAACCTGAACAGCTTCTACCTCCAAGCCATAAGACTGCTGAACCAAGTCTGGAACCGACAGAACCTGAACAGCTTCTACCTCCAAGCCATAAGACTGCTGAACCAAGTCTGGAACCGACAGAACCTGAACAGCTTCTACCTCCAAGCCATAAGACTGCTAAATAGTTAGTCCGGATACCAATTGGTTACCTATTTAAACTATCTGCGTTGACCCTTTTTGTAGCACCTCTTGACTCATCACATACACTGCTGCTACTGTTTATTATCTATCCTGTTGCCTAGTTACTCGTGCCCTACCTACAGTGCATTCTGGGAAGTAATTCAGATCCCTTCCCCTTTTCCACATTTTGTTACGTTACAGCCTTATTCTAAAATGGATTAAATAGAAAATGTTAGTCATCAATCTACACACAATACGCCACCTGTACCCCTCCACACTGACTCTGTACCGTAACACCCTGTATATAGCCTCCACATTGACTCTGTACCGTAATACCCTGTATATAGCCTCCACATTGACTCTGTACCGTAATACCCTGTATATAGCCTCCACATTGACTCTGTACCGGTACCCCCTGTATATAGACTCCACATTGACTCTGTACCGTAATACCCTGTATATAGCCTCCACATTGACTCTGTACCGTAACACCCTGTATATAGCCTCCACATTGACTCTGTACCGTAATACCCTGTATATAGCCTCCACATTGACTCTGTACCGTAATACCCTGTATATAGCCTCCACATTGACTCTGTACCGGTACCCCCTGTATATAGACTCCACATTGACTCTGTACCGTAATACCCTGTATATAGCCTCCACATTGACTCTGTACCGTAACACCCTGTATATAGCCTCCACACTGACTCTGTACCGTAACACCCTGTATATAGCCTCCACATTGACTCTGTACCTATACCCCCTGTATATAGCCTCCACATTGACTCTGTACCGGTACACCCTGTATATAGCCTCCACACTGACTCTGTACCGTAATACCCTGTATATAGCCTCCACATGGACTCTGTACCGTAACCCCCTGTATATAGCCTCCACATTGACTCTGTACCGTAACACCCTGTATATAGTCTCCACATTGACTCTGTACCGGTACCCCCTGTATATAGCCTCCACATTGACTCTGTACCGTAATACCCTGTATATAGCCTCCACACTGACTCTGTACCGTAACACCATGTATATAGCCTCCACATTGACTCTGTACCGGTACCCCCTGTATATAGCCTCCACATTGACTCTGTACCGGTACCCCCTGTATATAGCCTCCACATGGACTCTGTACCGGTACCCCCTGTATACAGCCTCCACATGGACTCTGTACCGGTACCCCCCTGTATATAGCCTCCACATTGACTCTGTACCGTAATACCCTGTATATAGCCTCCACATTGACTCTGTACTGTAACACCCTGTATATAACCTCCACATTGACTCTGTACCGTAACACCCTGTATATAACCTCCACATTGACTCTGTACCGTAATACCCTATATATAGCCTCCACATTGACTCTGTACCGTAACACCCTGTATATAACCTCCACATTGACTCTGTACCGTAACACCCTGTATATAGCCTCCACATTGACTCTGTACCGTAATACCCTGTATATAGCCTGCACATTGACTCCACATTAACACCCTGTATATAACCTCCACATTGACTCTGTACCGTAATACCCTGTATATAACCTCCACATTGACTCTGTACCGTAATACCCTGTATATAACCTCCACATTGACTCTGTACCGTAACACCCTGTATATAGCCTCCACATTGACTCTGTACCGTAATACCCTGTATATAGCCTCCACATTGACTCTGTACCGGTACCCCCTGTATATAGCCTCCACATTGACTCTGTACCGTAATACCCTGTATATAGCCTCCACATTGACTCTGTACCGTAATACCCTGTATATAGCCTCCACATTGACTCTGTACCGTAACACCCTGTATATAACCTCCACATTGACTCTGTACCGTAACACCCTGTATATAGCCTCCACATTGACTCTGTACCGTAACACCCTCTATATAGCCTCCACATTGACTCTGTACCGTAATACCCTGTATATAGCCTCCACATTGACTCTGTACCGTAACACCCTGTATATAGCCTCCACATTGACTCTGTACCGTAACACCCTGTATATAGCCTCCACATTGACTCTGTACCGTAACACCCTGTATATAGCCTCCACATTGACTCTGTACCGTAATACCCTATATATAACCTCCACATTGACTCTGTACCGTAACACCCTGTATATAGACTCCACATTGACTCTGTACCGTAATACCCTGTATATAGACTCCACATTGACTCTGTACCGTAATACCCTGTATATAGACTCCACATTGACTCTGTACCGTAACACCCTGTATATAGCCTCCACATTGACTCTGTACCGTAACACCCTGTATATAGACTCCACATTGACTCTGTACCGTAATACCCTGTATATAGCCTCCACATTGACTCTGTACCGTAACACCCTGTATATAGCCTCCACATTGACTCTGTACCGTAACACCCTGTATATAGCCTCCACATTGACTCTGTACCGTAATACCCTGTATATAGCCTCCACATTGACTCTGTACCGGTACCCCCTGTATATAGCCTCCACATTGACTCTGTACCGTAATACCCTGTATATAGCCTCCACATTGACTCTGTACCGTAACACCCTGTATATAGACTCCACATTGACTCTGTACCGTAACACCCTGTATATAGCCTCCACATTGACTCTGTACCGTAATACCCTGTATATAGCCTCCACATTGACTCTGTACCGTAACACCCTGTATATAGCCTCCACATTGACTCTGTACCGTAATACCCTGTATAGAGCCTCATTATTGTTCTTCTTATTGATACTTTTGTATTGTTACTTTTTGTTCTAGTCTACTTTGTAAATATTCTCTTAACTCCTCTTGAACTTTACTGTTGGTTACGGGCTTGTAAGTAAACATTTCATGGTAAAGTCTACACTTGTGACAAATCAAAAACATGGTTTTTAGAAATGTTTGCGAATGTATTAAAAAAAAATTTTTAGACCCTTTGCTATGAGACTCGAAATTGAGCTCCGGTGCATCCTGTTTCCATTGATCATCCTTGAGATGTTTCTAGACTCAGAAAAAAACGAAACGTCCCTTTTTCAGTACCCTGTCTTTCAAAGATAATTCGTAAAAATCCAAATAACTTCACAGAGCTTCATTGTAAAAGGGTTTAAACACTGTTTCCCATGCTTGTTCAATGAACCATAAACATTGGAGAAGTGGTTTATCCACACATCTCCATTTTGGATAGATAACTCTTCATGTTTGTTTAGTTTTTTCCAATTTTCACAGAATTGTATTCTTCAAATACATTTGAGCTGATTTCTGACTAGTTGTTCCTTTTTCCATAGTAGTTCTGTATTGGTTTAGTGATTCACCATAGTGAAGTCATAGGCTCAAGTTTTCTGGGTCTCAATTATTTTGGTTGGATAGATTTCTCAATTTCCCTTAGGTTTTGGCGTTCTCCATCAAACCATTTGTCATTATTGTTAATTTTCTTAAGTTGTCTGCTTGACATTTCTAGGTTAGATTAGGTAGTACATTTGACCTTTCAGTTTTTCTAGGTTAGATTAGATAGTACATTTGACCTTTCAGATTTCTAGGTTAGATTAGATAGTACATTTGACCTTTCAGATTTCTAGGTTAGATTAGATAGTACATTTGACCTTTCAGATTTCTAGGTTAGATTAGATAGTACATTTGACCTTTCAGATTTCTAGGTTAGATTAGATAGTACATTTGACCTTTCAGATTTCTAGGTTAGATTAGATAGTACATTTGACCTTTCAGATTTCTAGGTTAGATTAGATAGTACATTTGACCTTTCAGATTCCCTGTTTGTTTTCTACTGCCAAGTTTACAACTTCACTATTACAGTGAAATGTTTTGTCCAGGAAGTTGTCTAAAAGGGATTGAATGTGTTGTTGCCTAATTGTTTTTTGGTAGATTCCCACACTGCTTTCCTTCCATCTATATCTGCATTTCTTAATATTATTCAGTTCCTTTGGCTTTGAGCTCTGTTCAGGTAGACTGTCCCTATCTGTCGTTCTCTCCAGGGTGTAACTTCTCTCTCGTCTGCGTATCGAGGCAGTGTGTAACTTTCTCTCTCCTCTCTCTCTCCAGGGTCTGAGTATCGAGGCAGTGTGTAAGCAGCTGAGACAACTCTATGTGCTGAATAATGTGTCCTCCGAGTATTCTGTTTCCATAACCTGTGACCCTTCAACCTCCGCCAGCAACGAGATCCATCTCAGCATCGTAAGTCACGTCTTGTCGTGTGTGTGTGTGTGTGTGTGTGTGTGTGTGTGTGTGTGTGTGTGTGTGTGTGTGTGTGTGTGTGTCTGGGGGTTAAAAGCAAAAATACATATTTCTGTGGACTGTGGAAAAAACAGTCGTGGCCAAAAGTTTTGAGAATGACACAAATATTAATTTTCACCAAGTCTGCTGCCTCAGTTTGTATGATGACAATTTGCATATACTCCAAAATGTTATAAAGAGTGATCAGATTAATTGCAAAGTCCCTCTTTGCCATGCAAACGAACTGAATCCCCCCCCAAAAAATGTCCACTGCATTTTCAGCCCTGCCACAAAAGGACCAGCTAACATCATGTCAGTGATTCTCTCGTTAACACAGGAGTGAGTGTTGACGAGGACAAGGCTGGAGATCACTCTGTCATGCTGATTGAGTTCGAATAACAGACTGGATGCTTCAAAAGGAGGGTGGTGCTTGGAATCATTGTTCTTCCTCTGTCAACCATGGTTACCTGCAAGGAAACACGTACCATCATCATTGCTATGCACAAAAAGGGCTTCACAGGCAAGGATATTGCTGCCAGTAAGATTGCACCTAAATCAACCATTTATCAGATCATCAGGAACTTCAAGGAGAGTGATTCAATTGTTGTGAAGTAGGCTTCAGGGCGCTCAAGAAAGTCCAGCAAGTGCCAGGACCGTCTCCTAAAGTTGATTCAGCTGCGGGATCGGGGCACCACCACTACAGAGCTTGCTCAGGCATGGCAGCAGGCAGGTGTCGAATACTTTTGGAGGATGGCCTGGTGTCAAGAAGGGCAGCAAAGAATCTACTTCTCTCCAGGAAAAACATCAGGGACAGACTGATATTCTGCAAAATGTACATGGATTGGACTGCTGAGGACTGGGGTAAAGTCATTTTCTCTGATTAATCCCCTTTCCGATTGTTTGGGGCATCTGGAAAAAAAGCTTGTCCGGAGACAAGGTGAGCGCTACCATCAGTCCTGTGTCATTGCCAACAGTAAAGCATCCTGAGACCATTCATGTGTGGGGTTGCTTCTCAGCCAAGGGATTGGGCTCACTCACAATTTTGCCTAAGAACACAGCCATGAATAAAGAATGGTACCAACACATCCTCCCAGAGCAACTTCTCCCAACCATCCAGGAACAGTTTGGTGACGAACAATGCCTCTTCCAGCATGATGGAGCACCTTGCCATAAGGCAAAAGTGGTAACTAAGTGGCTCGGGGAACAAAACATAGATATTTTGGGTACATGGCCAGGAAACTCCACAGACCTTAATCCCATTGAGAACTTGTGGTCAATCCTCAAGAGGCAGGTGGACAAACAAAAACCCACAAATTCTGACAAACTCCAAGCATTGATTATGCAAGAATGGGCTGCCATCAGTCAGGATGTGGCCCAGAAGTTAATTGACAGCATGCCATGGTGGATTGCAGAGGTCTTGAAAAAGAAGGGTCAACACTGCAAATATTAACTCTTCGCATCAACTTCATGTAATTGTCAATAAAAGCCTTTGACACTTATGAAATGCTTGTAATTATACTTCAGTATTCCATAGTAACATCTGACAAAAATATCTAAAGACACTGAAGCAGCAAACTTTGTGGAAATGAATATTTATGTCATTCTCAAAACTTTTGACCAGGACTGTATGGACTGCAAAGTGAAGCATGAAGGATCTCCCTTAGTCTTCATAAATCTGCCTTTTCACACCACGGAGCAGAGCTGTACTGGGCTGGTTACGCCATAGACAGTCATTCATGATTTTACAATTTGTGTTCTATTCAATTGTATTTTGTCACCGTGCTCCGGATAATAGTGACAGATTAGATACGCTGGCTGGCTGTTGTGAGATGTAGTGTTTCGCTGAAGCCAGAAAACAACAACAACAACAACCATTTTAATCTGATAAACATAAATCTGAAGACGCGGTATATCAACACCTCCAATGACCTTTCCCCTTTTCTTTCAGTCTGTTTTCTTGGTTTTCTGTATTCGTAAAGTGTCTCCTGCTGATCTAGAATCAGGTGTTTGCCTTTTTAGCTCATAAAGAAGTAAGATTAAATGGCGATGGGGACCTGAGCCTAGATCAGCACCCTTTATTATGAATACGGGCCCTGATGAAGCAGAAACACTTTTCCCTGTGTGTTGTAGGGATGGACACGGTGACTCCAATATCCCAACAGACATTAGTTAGTATTCAATATGAATACGGGCCCTGATGAAGCAGTAACACTTTTCCCTGTGTGTTGTAGGGATGGACACGGTGACTCCAATATCCCAACAGACATTAGTTAGTATCCCAATACTTGCGAGAGTCATAAAAAAATAATGTTAACAATGAGAAGGCTTTCTCTAAATTAAATTATCTTTGTCACATTGCAGCGCACGATTATAATATGATGTAAGCAAATGGGACCCAAGGCAGAAAGTCCACAAGTTATACGTTGTATTTGATTTATTTAAAAATTATTACATTTAATTTACATTTTGACTGATAATCCGAAGAAATGTCATGTTATTCGAATAGTAGTGAAATGATTTCCATCCCTAGTGTTTTTCTATCAGTACACAGAAGATACAGCTCACCTATAAAGGACCTAACAGAGACCCAACCAGTATAACCCCCCCCCCCCTCCCTCTCTCTCTTCAGTACACAGAGGACCACCCGATGGACAGATCCCCTATAAAGGAGATAACAGATAGGCTCGTCGATCTGGTGTCTAAACACCATGGCAATAACAGCATCATCACCGCCATCGCCAAGGTCCGCGTGCAGCGGAGGCCTAGCGCCAGCCAGACGGGTACGATTCATTCTCTATCACACACACACACACACACACACACACAAAGCCAGACAGGTACGATTCATTCTCTATCACACACACACACACACACACACACACACAAAGCCAGACAGGTACAAAACACACACACACACACACACACACACACACACAAAGCCAGACAGGTACAAAACACACACACACACACACAAACACACACACACACACACACACACACACACAAAGCCAGACAGGTACAAAACACACACACACACACACACACACACAGCCAGACACAGCCAGACAGGTACAAAACACACACACACAGCCAGACAGGTACAACACACACACGTACATGCCAGTCATTTAGCAGACGCTCTTATCCAGAGCCACTTAAAGTTAATGCATTCATCTTAAGATAAGTGGTAAGATAAGTGGTTGTCTCACCAAGCTATCGCAGACATAGAAATTAAATCTGTCCTCAATAACGTAGCTATCAGTAGAGTCAGCTAGAAGGGTGGGGTGGGGTCAGGTGCAAGTGCTGGTTAAGTGTTTATTTTGTATTATTTTTGGGGGTCGAGGTGAGGAAGAGGATAATATAAGATACTGTTTGTAGAGGTCGGGTTTCAGAAGATGGGCAGGGACTCTGCTGTCCTAGCTTCAGGGGGAAGCTGGTTCCACCATTGAGGTACCAGGACAGATAAGAGCTTGGGTTGGGCAGGAGCTGCCCTCCCGTAGGGTTGTGAGGGCCAAGAGACCTGAGGTGGCAAAACGGAGTGCTTGGGTTGGGGTGTAGGGTTTGATCATAGCCTGAAGGTAGGGAGGGTCAGTGGACTCAATAGGCTGAGTGAATGAGTGGGGACCAGTGGACTCAATGAGTGGGACCAGTGGACTCAATAGGCTGAGTGAATGAGTGGGTCCAGTAGACTCAATAGGCTGAGTGAATGACTGGGACCAGTGGACTCAATAGGCTGAGTGAATGAGTGGGACCAGTAGACTCAATAGGCTGAGTGGGACCAGTGGACTCAATAGGCTGAGTGGGACCAGTGGACTCAATAGGCTGAGTGAATGAGTGGGACCAGTGGACTCAATAGGCTGAGTGAATGAGTGGGACCAGTAGACTCAATAGGCTGAGTGAATGAGTGGGACCAGTGGACTCAATAGGCTGAGTGAATGACTGGGACCAGTGGACTCAATAGGCTGAGTGAATGAGTGGGACCAGTGGACTCAATAGGCTGAGTGAATGAGTGGGACCAGTGGACTCAATAGGCTGAGTGAATGACTGGGACCAGTGGACTCAATAGGCTGAGTGAATGACTGGGACCAGTGGACTCAATAGGCTGAGTGAATGACTGGGACCAGTGGACTCAATAGGCTGAGTGAATGACTGGGACCAGTGGACTCAATAGGCTGAGTGAATGACTGGGACCAGTGGACTCAATAGGCTGAGTGAATGACTGGGACCAGTGGACTCAATAGGCTGAGTGAATGACTGGGACCAGTGGACTCAATAGGCTGAGTGAATGACTGGGACCAGTGGACTCAATAGGCTGAGTGAATGACTGGGACCAGTGGACTCAATAGGCTGAGTGAATGACTGGGACCAGTGGACTCAATAGGCTGAGTGAATGACTGGGACCAGTGGACTCAATAGGCTGAGTGAATGACTGGGACCAGTGGACTCAATAGGCTGAGTGAATGACTGGGACCAGTGGACTCAATAGGCTGAGTGAATGACTGGGACCAGTGGACTCAATAGGCTGAGTGAATGACTGGGACCAGTGGACTCAATAGGCTGAGTGAATGACTGGGACCAGTGGACTCAATAGGCTGAGTGAATGACTGGGACCAGTGGACTCAATAGGCTGAGTGAATGACTGGGACCAGTGGACTCAATAGGCTGAGTGAATGACTGGGACCAGTGGACTCAATAGGCTGAGTGAATGACTGGGACCAGTGGACTCAATAGGCTGAGTGAATGACTGGGACCAGTGGACTCAATAGGCTGAGTGAATGACTGGGACCAGTGGACTCAATAGGCTGAGTGAATGACTGGGACCAGTGGACTCAATAGGCTGAGTGAATGACTGGGACCAGGGGACTCAATAGGCTGAGTGAATGAGTGCGACCAGTGGACTCAATAGGCTGAGTGGTTGACAGTCGTCCACAGAGAGGAGGCAGAAGCTTGAAATTTAGTAGAACGTGGCTTTAGCAGCGAACAAACAAAGGTAGAGAGGGGAGTGAAAGGATGATAGGACCTCCAGAAGGTAGAGAGGGGAGTGAAAGGATGATAGGACCTCCAGAAGGTAGAGAGGGGAGTGAAAGGATGATAGGACTCCAGAAGGTAGAGAGGGGAGTGAAAGGATGATAGGACCTCCAGAAGTGTAGTTTTCCTCCATTTTTTTGCTCAGTTGCCACTCACTCAGCCACGGAGCAGGAGGGGAGGGCCGGGCCGGGGGGAAAGGGGACAGTGCGAGTCATAGGATGTAGAAAGGGAGGAGAGCAGGGTTGACGAGGCAGAATCAGGGAGATAGAGACTAAGTAGTGATCAGAGACCTGGAGGGAGGTTGCAGTGAGATTAGTAGGAGAACAGCCTCTAGTGAAGATGAAGTCAAACACATTGCCTGCCTTGTGAATGGGGGGGAGACTGGGAAAGGTCAAGAGGCAAGGAGGGGTTTTAAAGAAATGAATCAAAGATTGACGTCGGGAGGTTGAAGTCGCCAAGTACGAAGAGAGGTGAGCCATCGTCAGGAAATTCGCTTTTTAAGGTGTTCAGTTCATTGAGGAACTCTCCAAAGACACCTGGTGGGCGATAGATGACAATGTTACGCATGAGTGGACAAGTGACAGTGACGGCATGGAATTCAACTGAGGAGACGGACAGGTGAAAGAGAGAGAAAAGAGAACATCTCCACTTAGGAGAAATGAGTGGCCCTGTGTCACCGCCGACGACGACCAGATCATCTCCGACTATGAGAGAGAGAACATAGTCAGGGTGAAGAGAGAGCAGCTGGAGTAGCAGTGTTCCCCGGGGTGATCCATGTCCCTGTCAGGGCCAGAAAGTCAAGGGACTGAAGTGCAGCTTAGGCTGAGATGAACTCGGCGTTCTTGACTGCAGATCAGGAGTTCCACACGCTGCCAGAGACCCATAATGCCACATGGGTTGTGCTCGCAGGGTACACTACATTAGAAAACCTCCACTGACAGCTACCACTGAGAAACACACACTACCTCTACCACACACACACACACACACACACACACACACACACAGCCAAATTGGTAAGCACCACAACTGTTGTTTATGATCAGGCTGCTCTTGCTATCTGTCTCGGTCTGCTGGTCTCTCTTTCGGTGTCTCGGTCTCTTGATCTCTGTCTCGGTCTGCTGGTCTCTCTTTCGGTGTCTCGGTCTCTTGCTCTCTGTCTCGGTCTGCTGGTCTCTCTTTCGGTGTCTCGGTCTCTTGCTCTCTGTCTCGGTCTGCTGGTCTCTCTTTCGGTGTCTCGGTCTCTTGCTCTCTGTCTCGGTCTGCTGGTCTCTCTGTCGGTGTCTCGGTCTCTTGCTCTCTGTCTCGGTCTGCTGGTCTCTCTTTCGGTGTCTCGGTCTCTTGCTCTCTGTCTCGGTCTGCTGGTCTCTCTTTCGGTGTCTCGGTCTCTTGCTCTCTATCTCGGTCTGCTGGTCTCTCTTTCGGTGTCTTGGTCTCTTGCTCTCTGTCTCGGTCTGCTGGTCTCTCTTTCGGTGTCTCGGTCTCTTGCTCTCTGTCTCGGTCTGCTGGTCTCTCTTTCGGTGTCTCTCTCTGTTGGTCTCTCTTTCGGTGTCTCGGTCTGCTGGTCTCTCTTTCAGTGTCTCTCTCTGCTGGTCTCTCTTTCGGTGTCTCGGTCTGCTGGTCTCTCTCTGCTGGTCTCTCTTTCGGTGTCTCGGTCTCTCTCTCTCTGCTGGTCTCTCTTTCGGTGTCTCGGTCTCTTGCTCTCTGTCTCGGTCTCTCTCTGCTGGGCTCTCTTTCGGTGTCTCGGTCTCTCTCTCTCTGCTGGTCTCTCTCTCTCTGCTGGTCTATCTTTCGGTGTCTCGGTCTCTCTCTCTCTGCTGGTCTCTCTCTCTGCTGGTCTCTCTTTCGGTGTCTCGGTCTCTCTCTCTCTGTTGGTCTCTTGTCGGTCTGTTGCTCTTTCGAACTGCACACGCTTGTAGTAGGAAGGATGGAAGAGAGGAAAAGGACTGAAACACTGAGGAACTGTTCTAACCCTCTATCATTAATGGAATGCAGGGCTAACAGCCTTGAGCTGCAGGATTTCATTCATGTGGAAATGTTTTGGAACTTGGCTAGGAGTAGAGATGGAGTGAGGGAGAGGAGACATAAGAGATGAGCGAGACCTTTAGAAGGAGGAAACAGACTATGTTGATGTTTATAACCTTTAGAAACAGTCTTCATGTTGACGTTTATAACCTTTAGAAACAGTCTTCATGTTGACGTTTATAACCTTTAGAAGGAGGAAACAGTCTTCATGTTGACGTTTATAACCTTTAGAAACAGTCTATGTTGACGTTTATAACCTTTAGAAGGAGGAAACAGTCTTCATGTTGACGTTCATAACCTTTAGAAACAGTCTATGTTGACGTTTATAACCTATAGAAGGAGGAAACAGTCTTCATGTTGACGTTCATAACCTTTAGAAACAGTCTATGTTGACGTTTATAACCTTTAGAAGGAGGAAACAGTCTTCATGTTGACGTTTATAACCTTTAGAAACAGTCTTTATGTTGACGTTTATAACCTTTTAGAAGGAGGAAACAGTCTATGTTGACGTTCATAACCTTTAGAAAAAGTCTTTATGTTGACGTTCATAACCTTTAGAAACAGTCTTCATGTTGACGTTTATAACCTTTTAGAAGGAGGAAACAGTCTCTATGTTGACGTTTATAACCTTTAGAAACAGTCTTTATGTTGACGTTTATAACCTTTAGAAACAGTTACATGTTGACGTTTATAACCTTTAGAAACAGTCTATGTTGACGTTTATAACCTTTAGAAACAGTCTTCATGTTGACGTTTATAACCTTTAGAAACAGTCTTCATGTTGACGTTTATAACCTTTAGAAACAGTCTTCATGTTGACGTTTATAACCTTTAGAAACAGTCTATGTTGACGTTCATAACCTTTAGAAACAGTCTTCATGTTGACGTTCATAACCTTTAGAAACAGTCTTCATGTTGACGTTCATAACCTTTAGAAACAGTCTTTATGTTGACGTTTATAACCTTTAGAAACAGTCTTCATGTTGACGTTTATAACCTTTAGAAACAGTCTATGTTGACGTTTATAACCTTTAGAAACAGTCTTCATGTTGACGTTTATAACCTTTAGAAACAGTCTTCATGTTGACGTTTATAACCTTTAGAAACAGTCTTCATGTTGACGTTCATAACCTTTAGAAACAGTCTATGTTGACGTTTATAACCTTTAGAAGGAGGAAACAGTCTTCATGTTGACGTTCATAACCTTTAGACAGTCTTTATGTTGACGTTTATAACCTTTAGAAACAGTCTTCATGTTGACGTTTATAACCTTTAGAAACAGTCTATGTTGACGTTTATAACCTTTAGAAACAGTCTTCATGTTGACGTTTATAACCTTTAGAAACAGTCTTTATGTTGACGTTTATAATCTTTAGAAACAGTCTTTATGTTGACGTTTATAACCTTTAGAAACAGTCTTTATGTTGACGTTCATAACCTTTAGAAACAGTCTATGTTGACGTTTATAACCTTTAGAAACAGTCTCTATGTTGACGTTTATAACCTTTAGAAACAGTCTTCATGTTGACGTTTATAACCTTTAGAAACAGTCTTTATGTTGACGTTTATAACCTTTAGAAACAGTCTTCATGTTGACGTTTATAACCTTTAGAAACAGTCTCTATGTTGACGTTTATAACCTTTAGAAACAGTCTATGTTGACGTTTATAACCTTTAGAAACAGTCTTCATGTTGACGTTTATAACCTTTAGAAACAGTCTTTATGTTGATGTTTATAACCTTTAGAAACAGTCTTCATGTTGACGTTCATAACCTTTAGAAACAGTCTTCATGTTGACGTTTATAACCTTTAGAAACAGTCTTCATGTTGACGTTTATAACCTTTAGAAACAGTCTATGTTGACGTTTATAACCTTTAGAAACAGTCTTCATGTTGACGTTTATAACCTTTAGAAACAGTCTTCATGTTGACGTTCATAACCTTTAGAAACAGTCTTCATGTTGACGTTTATAACCTTTAGAAACAGTCTTCATGTTGACGTTTATAACCTTTAGAAACAGTCTATGTTGACGTTTATAACCTTTAGAAACAGTCTTCATGTTGACGTTTATAACCTTTAGAAACAGTCTTCATGTTGACGTTTATAACCTTTAGAAACAGTCTTCATGTTGACGTTTATAACCTTTAGAAACAGTCTATGTTGACGTTCATAACCTTTAGAAACAGTCTTCATGTTGACGTTCATAACCTTTAGAAACAGTCTTCATGTTGACGTTCATAACCTTTAGAAACAGTCTTTATGTTGACGTTTATAACCTTTAGAAACAGTCTTCATGTTGACGTTTATAACCTTTAGAAACAGTCTATGTTGACGTTTATAACCTTTAGAAACAGTCTTCATGTTGACGTTTATAACCTTTAGAAACAGTCTTCATGTTGACGTTTATAACCTTTAGAAACAGTCTTCATGTTGACGTTCATAACCTTTAGAAACAGTCTATGTTGACGTTTATAACCTTTAGAAGGAGGAAACAGTCTTCATGTTGACGTTCATAACCTTTAGACAGTCTTTATGTTGACGTTTATAACCTTTAGAAACAGTCTTCATGTTGACGTTTATAACCTTTAGAAACAGTCTATGTTGACGTTTATAACCTTTAGAAACAGTCTTCATGTTGACGTTTATAACCTTTAGAAACAGTCTTTATGTTGACGTTTATAATCTTTAGAAACAGTCTTTATGTTGACGTTTATAACCTTTAGAAACAGTCTTTATGTTGACGTTCATAACCTTTAGAAACAGTCTCTATGTTGACGTTTATAACCTTTAGAAACAGTCTTCATGTTGACGTTTATAACCTTTAGAAACAGTCTTTATGTTGACGTTTATAACCTTTAGAAACAGTCTTCATGTTGACGTTTATAACCTTTAGAAACAGTCTCTATGTTGACGTTTATAACCTTTAGAAACAGTCTATGTTGACGTTTATAACCTTTAGAAACAGTCTTCATGTTGACGTTTATAACCTTTAGAAACAGTCTTTATGTTGATGTTTATAACCTTTAGAAACAGTCTTCATGTTGACGTTCATAACCTTTAGAAACAGTCTTCATGTTGACGTTTATAACCTTTAGAAACAGTCTTCATGTTGACGTTTATAACCTTTAGAAACAGTCTTCATGTTGACGTTTATAACCTTTAGAAACAGTCTTCATGTTGACGTTCATAACCTTTAGAAACAGTCTTCATGTTGACGTTTATAACCTTTAGAAACAGTCTTTATGTTGATGTTTATAACCTTTAGTAGGAGGAAACAGTCTTTATGTTGACGTTTATAACCTTTAGAAACAGTCTTTATGTTGACGTTTATAACCTTTAGAAACAGTCTTTATGTTGACGTTTATAACCTTTAGAAACAGTCTTTATGTTGACGTTCATAACCTTTAGAAACAGTCTTTATGTTGACGTTTATAACCTTTAGAAACAGTCTTTATGTTGACGTTTATAACCTTTAGAAACAGTCTATGTTGACGTTTATAACCTTTAGTAGGAGGAAACAGTCTTCATGTTGACGTTCATAACCTTTATAAACAGTCTATGTTGACGTTTATAACCTTTAGAAACAGTCTATGTTGACGTTTATAACCTTTAGAAACAGTCTTCATGTTGACGTTTATAACCTTTAGAAACAGTCTTTATGTTGACGTTTATAACCTTTAGAAACAGTCTTTATGTTGATGTTTATAACCTTTAGAAGGAGGAAACAGTCTTCATGTTGACGTTTATAACCTTTAGAAACAGTCTATGTTGACGTTTATAACCTTTAGAAGGAGGAAACAGTCTTCATGTTGACGTTTATAACCTTTAGAAACAGTCTATGTTGACGTTTATAACCTTTAGAAGGAGGAAACAGTCTTCATGTTGACGTTTATAACCTTTAGAAACAGTCTTTATGTTGACGTTTATAACCTTTAGAAACAGTCTTTATGTTGACGTTTATAACCTTTAGATACAGTCTTCATGTTGACGTTTATAACCTTTAGAAACAGTCTATGTTGACGTTTATAACCTTTAGAAACAGTCTTCATGTTGACGTTTATAACCTTTAGAAACAGTCTATGTTGACGTTTATAACCTTTAGAAGGAGGAAACAGTCTTTATGTTGACGTTCATAACCTTTAGAAACAGTCTTCATGTTGACGTTCATAACCTTTAGAAACAGTCTTCATGTTGACGTTTATAACCTTTAGAAACAGTCTTCATGTTGACGTTTATAACCTTTAGAAACAGTCTTCATGTTGACGTTTATAACCTTTAGAAACAGTCTTTATGTTGACGTTTATAACCTTTAGAAACAGTCTTCATGTTGACGTTTATAACCTTTAGAAACAGTCTTTATGTTGACGTTTATAACCTTTAGAAACAGTCTTATGTTTGACGTTCATAACCTTTAGAAACAGTCTTTATGTTGACGTTTATAACCTTTAGAAACAGTCTTCATGTTGACGTTTATAACCTTTAGAAACAGTCTATGTTGACGTTTATAACCTTTAGAAGGAGGAAACAGTCTTTATGTTGACGTTTATAACCTTTAGAAACAGTCTTTATGTTGACGTTTATAACCTTTAGAAACAGTCTTCATGTTGACGTTTATAACCTTTAGAAACAGTCTTTATGTTGACGTTTATAACCTTTAGAAACAGTCTTCATGTTGACGTTTATAACCTTTAGAAACAGTCTTCATGTTGACGTTTATAACCTTTAGAAACAGTCTTCATGTTGACGTTTATAACCTTTAGAAACAGTCTTTATGTTGATGTTTATAACCTTTAGAAACAGTCTTCATGTTGACGTTCATAACCTTTAGAAACAGTCTTCATGTTGATGTTTATAACCTTTAGTAGGAGGAAACAGTCTTTATGTTGACGTTTATAACCTTTAGAAACAGTCTTTATGTTGACGTTTATAACCTTTAGAAACAGTCTTCATGTTGACGTTTATAACCTTTAGAAGGAGGAAACAGTCTTTATGTTGACGTTTATAACCTTTAGAAACAGTCTTTATGTTGACGTTTATAACCTTTAGAAACAGTCTATGTTGACGTTCATAACCTTTAGAAACAGTCTTCATGTTGACGTTTATAACCTTTAGAAGGAGGAAACAGTCTTCATGTTGACGTTTATAACCTTTAGAAACAGTCTTCATGTTGACGTTTATAACCTTTAGAAACAGTCTTTATGTTGACGTTTATAACCTTTAGAAACAGTCTTCATGTTGACGTTTATAACCTTTAGAAACAGTCTTTATGTTGACGTTTATAACCTTTAGAAACAGTCTTCATGTTGACGTTTATAACCTTTAGAAACAGTCTTTATGTTGACGTTCATAACCTTTAGAAACAGTCTTCATGTTGACGTTTATAACCTTTAGAAACAGTCTTCATGTTGACGTTTATAACCTTTAGAAACAGTCTTCATGTTGACGTTTATAACCTTTAGAAGGAGGAAACAGTCTTTATGTTGACGTTTATAACCTTTAGAAACAGTCTTCATGTTGACGTTTATAACCTTTAGAAACAGTCTTCATGTTGACGTTTATAACCTTTTAGAAGGAGGAAACAGTCTTCATGTTGACGTTTATAACCTTTAGTAGGAGGAAACAGTCTTTATGTTGACGTTTATAACCTTTAGTAGGAGGAAACAGTCTTTATGTTGACGTTTATAACCTTTAGAAACAGTCTTTATGTTGACGTTCATAACCTTTAGAAACAGTTACATGTTGACGTTTATAACCTTTAGAAACAGTCTATGTTGACGTTTATAACCTTTAGAAACAGTCTTTATGTTGACGTTTATAACCTTTAGTAGGAGGAAACAGTCTTTATGTTGACGTTTATAACCTTTAGAAACAGTCTTTATGTTGACGTTCATAACCTTTAGAAACAGTTACATGTTGACGTTTATAACCTTTAGAAACAGTCTTCATGTTGACGTTTATAACCTTTAGAAACAGTCTTCATGTTGACGTTTATAACCTTTAGAAACTGTCTTTATGTTGACGTTTATAACCTTTAGAAACAGTCTTTATGTTGACGTTCATAACCTTTAGAAACAGTTACATGTTGACGTTTATAACCTTTAGAAACAGTCTATGTTGACGTTTATAACCTTTAGAAACAGTCTTTATGTTGACGTTTATAACCTTTAGTAGGAGGAAACAGTCTTTATGTTGACGTTTATAACCTTTAGAAACAGTCTCTATGTTGACGTTCATAACCTTTAGAAACAGTTACATGTTGACGTTCATAACCTTTAGAAACAGTTACATGACTTCTATATTTCAGGACAGACTTTCTTGACAATGAAATGGTTGATGAATTCCTGTTTCTCTCCTATCCAGACTACCTAGTACCCTTGCTGTCCTCTGTCTTCATTCTCCTCTGGATCCTGGCGTTGGTCTCGGTCTTCCTCTACTGCGTGCGTCGCCGTCGGAAACATGGCAGTCACCATGGCAACGGAGCCTTGTCGTCCGCGGCAACTGACGACAACACAACCAACAATGTGCGTGAGCAGCTCAACCAGATCAAGAACCCGATCAACGAGAAACACGCCGGAGGCGGCGGCCATCTTACAACATCGGTGGCCATCAAGGACTACGAGGATAAGAACTCGATCGTCGCCAAGGTACGGACACACCACCCCCCGGAGGAGGAGGAGGACAACGATAAAGAGAGACATATGGGGAATAAAGGACGCTTTACGGTTCCAGCCAAACAACCCGCCTACACACTGGTGGAGCGGGAAGACTGGGGCCTCAATGGAGGCCTGGGGGCCAACGGGCCCAACGAAGGGGACGGCAGGACCCCGGTGCAGCCCAGCTCCAAACACTGGACTAATAAACAGGACAACAGAGCCCTGGAGACGGCACACAGCATGAACAGGATGGACTACATCGTATAGCAGGAAGTGACATTGGAGGCAGGAAATAAACGCTGTGTAAAGAATTCCCCTTCCTGGACTTTATGGTCACCCCGGCAACGTGGTCCTTCTGACACGTTCTGTGGACAGTGTTGCCGTGCAACCAAACCCTTTGATCATGCTGAAGAGGACCAGGGGGTGTGTTTCTGGGATTTGTAGTTTTGTAGTTCCTAAACTGTTACGTCATTATTCTGTGACTACAAGGTTGGTTTTGTTTTGGATATAATGAATGGTACCCTGTTCTCTATTTAGTGCACTGCTTTTGACCAGAGCCCTATGGGCCAAGTGTACGTTGTAGGGACTAGGTTGCTGTTTTTAACGTTGCTCCTGATAATTTAAACGCTAGCTGGCTACACTGGCAGAGAAGGTTGCTTTGGTTGGCAGGTTAAGAGCGTGTTGTGTTTTCACATTTCAACACGACACCTATTCCCTATACTACCACACTACTTTTGAGCAGAGCCCCTATGGGCCCTGGTCTAAAGTAGTGCACTATGTAGGGAATAGGGGGCCATTTTCAGACACGCGTTGCTTTAATGTATTTCTCTCTCTCTCTCTAGTAGGTATAAACTAGTTTTGTTTACCTTTTCAGTTTCATAGCAATGTCATGAAATTAAACCAAAAAGAAACACAACTTTAGAATGATTTATTTGGGGGGGGGCGGGGGGGGGGGTCGATGTCAGCAGTTGCAATATGAAGAATTTGTGTCTGTTTAGAATGTGTAGATATGTACATTTTTATTTTTTATTAATCATTGTGTATATTTGATTTATTAACTTAAATAATAATCAAGAGCCTTCATTCCTTTTTTATTTATATGTTCTGTCTCTAGATGTAAGGTTTTGACAGCTTAGTTTATTTGTTTGATAGTGAACATGTTGTTCATTTACAAAATGCCCCCCCCCCCCCAAAAAAAAATGCAATTTATTTTTGTTGCCTGAAATATTTGTTGTTGTTGTTGTTGTTTTTGTTTATGATTCTACAGCGTCCATTGTTGCTTAGACTTTGCAGGCTAGAGGGGAAGAAGAAATAAAAACTAAATACAAAATAAATGGTTGCTTTTGGGTTGTAAAAACGATTCAGAGATTTGAGTGTAGTGGCAGACATTTTCCTTGTGACTACTAATTGAACAAAAATCCTACTAGCAGCATCCTAAGTCACTCATAAGCACATACTCAGAAAACAAGTATATCTGCCAATCACGCATAAAGTCACAGCTAGACCCAGGACTTGTCCCACATGGCAACCTATTCCCTGTGGGCCCTCGTCAAATGTAGTGTACCCTATTCCCTATGGGCTCTCATCAAATGTAGTGTACCCTATTTCCTATAGGCCCGCATCAAATGTAGTGTACCCTATTCCCTATGGGCTCTCGTCAAATGTAGTGTACCCTATTCCCTATGGGCCCTCGTCAAATGTAGTGCACCCTATTCCCTATGGGCCCTGGTCAAAAGTAGTGCACTATAAAGTGAATAGGGTGCCATTTGGGATGTAACCCAATCATACTTGAATGGTAGAGGGTCAACAGTCCCGGATCGGTTTGTGCTATCAAATCCATTGCATGCATGATTTGGCAAGATGGCACAAACCGAACAGGGCCTGTAATTCATACATTCTTTCAGAATAAGAGAGCTGATCTAGGATCAGGTCCTGCCTGTTCATATAAATTGTATTCATTATCCGAAAAGGCCAAACTGATCCTTATACCAGCACTATGAATTGTGGACCCTGGGACTCTTGAGGGGTTATGCTACGAAGCAGCATCAATTCGTTACCCAGCTAAATTTATAATAAATAAACCATCCGATGTAACTTTTTATGTTCGTGTCCATATTCTGTCAACTTCCACCCAGATAATGTTGTCTCATCCTGGTATTTGTAGCCATAAATTGGGAGAGAACAAACACCTCAAACAGACCGGTACATTAATTTTTTTTTAAGCTTCCTGTTTCCTTATTGGCTGCGCTCGACTCACATGAATATATTTTATGTCCGTTATATGCCCACACCATTAAAACACGGAAAAGCTGCTTAACATACTTCATTATTTTTTTTAGGAAGGAAAAATGTCAGTCATTTCTAATTAATTATACGTGATATTTCATAAATCTAGAAACAGTGGACAATGAGAAAAGATAATACTTGTGTTGACCCAGTTGGACAATGTTCAAGTTCATTTTTCAAGTAAGTTATTTACAAATATTTAGTCAATTTAGCTCAAGCATTGATCCTGCTTGGTTGTGTGCTGCCGGAAGTTCTTTAGTTTCTGTGTCAACTATAAAGACGGACATGTTTTCTCTTTCTGAGATCATGGCAACATTAATTTCCTGTCCTTTTTCCACCCTTGTGTTATGAGAATGTATTATGTGTTGATGTTGCAATTCTGGCAATATTTTGAAAGTCAATATTTATTAAATATTTTTTATGAAAAGAGAAATTAAAAACTGTCACCGTTCTGGAGTCGTGTTCTGAGTAAAATATGTGAATGAATTGATCGTGAGGTTAGATAATCAAATCAATAAAAAAAAATGTATTGTCACATGCTTTAGACTAACAATTAAATGTTATCTGTCATAGTATTAACATAGCATCTACACACACTTCATTTTTATTTTACTAGGCAAGGCAGTTAAGAACAAATTCTTATTTTCAATGACGGCCTAGGAACTGCCTTGTTCAGGGGCAGAACGACAGATTTGTACCTTGTCAGCTCGGGGATTTGAACTTGCAACCTTTCGGTTACAAGTCCAACACTCTAACCACTGCCGTCCCTACACTCTAACCACTAGGCTACCTTGTTTTATACAGTACCCCAAAATCAGTCAGTTTATTGGACCATGGGGAAAAATAGCTGCTGTGTAAATACTGCAATGTGGTTTTGAGCCATCAAGGGTCTTTACACTATCCCAGACAAGTTAGAGAGTATGTCTGTATCCAAAATGGCACCCTATTCCCTAAGTAGTGCACTATACAGGGAATAGGGTGCTATTACCGAGGCACCCTATGGGTCTTTATTCTACTCCAAGATGTTTAGCTAATAACCAGACAATTTGGGGAAGGTTCTTAGACAGACTACCTGTGGGGAACAACTTAATAGTGAACAACAAGGTCTCATTGTAAGCATCTGAGTTGACTAATGATTAATGTAGGCTGGAACTAAACTCCCTTCAATCAGACCAACAGGCCTGAAGGTTGACATTGTTCCAGAATTATCCTCCTAGGTCCAAATGATCCTGAACAGGGCTGAATTCCATTTAATTTAGTCAATTCGGGAAGTGAACTGAACATTTTGTGAATTTGAATGGAATTGGTCCCAACATTGATCCCTGGGGTACTCCTGCACTTTTAAAAGTTAACTAGGACCCAGATGCTGGATCTGAGACGGAGATGCCCAGAAGCCCACTAGTGTTTTGCGGATGGGGACAGACTAACATCTTTAACAGAAAGGATTAGACCAAGGCCTTATCAGATGATCAACACATCTTCAAATCCTAACTGTGCCACACTGAGTCATGGAGCTAAAACAGATCATTGTATGACTACTAGATGGTAGTGCAGCAGTTGAATCAGGTAGCCATTTGTAAGGATTAAAGCGCCCAGTTTTCCCAAAAGCATCTCAAGGCAAAGTTCCTCGTTAGAACCGTCATGGGAGCATCACTAAAACTCTGAGGTGTTTCCCCAAAACGATTGTTACCTAAGTTACACTTAACCCTCTTGTTGTCTTTCTGGTAGAATAGGACCCGATTTACAAGTTTTCTCTCTGAAAAATGTAGTTCATTTAAATCTGATTGTCATAAGGTTCCGTGGCTTCGTCCACAGAGGGCATCGGAACACACAAAACACATTTGGATCATTTTCATTACATTTTGGGTGTTTTATTTAACTTTTGTACACCTGTGGTGTTCCCCAATAGAATCTTTCCCCCCACGGGAACCACACCTGTTGGCATTCTCACAAACAATCGCAACATTGTTACAATAATAGATAGAACTTCTCTCGTAGCTCTGGTATATAAAGCTTTTTTGAGGCCTTTGCTCACAATTCATTCTGTGGCAGCACAATGACCAAACGATATACTGTATGTGAGGCTCTTGATCATATCTTTGATCATGACACTGGTGAGGAGGAGAGAGTCCTTGTTGAACTTTGACACAACGTAGTCTGTGATAAATAGCACAATATGTTTCATCTGGGTATTTGTTATAGTCAAAATAATCCATACATTGTGCTTTTTTTACTCAAAAACTAGTTGTATGAGCTCAGGTCAATGAGGCCTACAGGCCATAAATAGCAAATAGCAGTTTCAAACTTGTAATGTTCACAAGAACTTAAGTTGATGAAAAGATCTAACACAACATTAGGTGATAATATATGGATTTATAATCAGCTATAATGGGGCGGACATTTTTGGACCGGCAACACAGAATTAATTAACATGAAACGAACACAACAAGAGGATTAAACACTTCAAATCAATCAAATGTATTTATATAGCCCTTCTTACATCAGCTGATATCTCAAAGTGCTGTACAGAAACCCAGCCTAAATCCTCAAACAGCAAGCAATGCAGGTGTAGAAGCACGGTGGCTTGGAAAACTCCCTAGAAAGGCCAAAACCTACGAAGAAAGCCATTTCTTAAAGATATCCATAAAAAGTGTCGTTTAAAGTTTGCCACAAGCCACCTGGGAGACACACCAAACATGTGGAAGAAGGTGCTCTGGTCAGATGCAACAGTTGCAACAATGCAAAACGTTATGTTTGGCGTAAAAGCAACACAGCTCATCACCCTGAACACACCATCTCCACTGTCAAACATGGTGGTGGCAGCATCATGGTTTGGGCCTGCTTTTCTTCAGCAGGGACAGGGAAGATGGTTAAAATTGATGGGAAGATGGATGGAGCCAAATACAGGACCATTCTGGAAGAAAACCTGATGGAGTCTGCAAAAGACCTGAGACTGGGATGGAGATTTGTCTTCCAACAAGACAATGATCCAAAACATAAAGCAAAATCTACAATGGAATGGTTCAAAAATAAACATATCCAGGTGTTAGAATGGCCAAGTCAAAGTCCAGACCTGAATCCAATCGAGAATCTGTGGAAAGAACTGAAAACTGCTGTTCACAAATGCTCTCCATCCAACCTCACTGAGCTCGAGCTGTTTTGCAAGGAGGAATAGGAAAAAATGTCAGTCTCTCGATGTGCAAAACTGATAGAGACATACCCCAAGCGACTTACAGCTGTAATCGCAGCAAAAGGTGGCGCTACAAAGTATTAACTTAAGGGGGCTGAATAATTTTGCACGCCCAATTTTTCAGTTTTTGATTTGTTAAAAAAGTTTGAAATATCCAATAAATGTCGTTCCACTTCATGATTGTGTCCCACTTGTTGTTGATTCTTCACAAAATATACAGTTTTATATCTTTATGTTTGAAGCCTGAAATGTGGCAAAAGGTCGCAAAGTTCAAGGGGGCCGAATACTTTCGCAAGGCACTGTATATCCATTAAACACTGGAATGGTAGAATGTGCAGAAGATGAATGTGCAAGTAGAGATACTGGGGTGCAAAGGAGCAAGATAAATAAATTAATACCAGTATGGGGATGAGGTAGATTGGATGGGCTATGAACAGGTGCAGTGATCTGTGAGCTGCTCTGACAGCTGGTGCTTAAAGCTAGTGAGGGAGATTTGAGTCTCCAGCTTCAGAGAGTTTTGCAGTTCGTTCCAGTCATTGGCAGCAGAGAACTGGAAGGAAAGACGACAAAAGGAGGAATTGGCTTTGGGGGTGACCAGTGAGATATACCTGCTGGAGCTCGTGCTACGAGTGGATGCTGCTATGGTGACCAGTGAGATATACCTGCTGGAGCGCGTGCTACGGGTGGGTGCTGCTATGGTGACCAGTGAGCTGAGATCAGGCGGGGCTTTACCTAGCAGAGACTTGTAGATAACCTGTAGCCAGTGGGTTTGGCGACGAGTATGAAGCGTGGGCCAACCAACGAGAGCGTACAGGTCGCAATGGTGGGTAGTATATGGGGCTTTGGTGACAAAACGGATGGCACTGTGATAGACTACATCCAATTTGCAGAGTAGAGTGTTGGAGGCTATTTTATAGATGACATCGCCGAAGTCAAGGATCGGTAGGATGGTCAGTTTTATGAGGGTATGTTTGGCAGCATGAGTGAAGGATGCTTTGTTTAGAAATTTTGGATTGGAGATGCTTAATGTGAGTCTGGAAAGAGAGTTTACAGTCCAACCAGACACCTAGGTATTTGTAGTTGTACACATATTCGAAGTCAGAACCGGATGGGTGGGCAGGTGTGGGCAGCGATCAGTTGAAGAGCATGCATTTAGTTTTACTTGCATTTAAGAGCAGTTGGAGGCCACAGAAGGAGAGTCGCCAGCAGCCAGAGCAACATCATTGATGTATACAGAGAAGAGAGTCGGCCCGAGAATTGAACCCTGTGGCACCCCCATAGAGACTGCCAGAGGTCCGGACAACAGGCCCTCCGATTTGACACCCTGAACTCTATCAGAGAAGTAGTTGGATGAAACAGGCGAGGCAGTAATTTGAGAAACCAAAGCAGTTGAGTCTGCCGATAAGAATAAGAATGCCGGGATTGGCAGAGTCGAAAGCCTTGGCCAGGTCGATGAATACGGCTGCACAGTAATGTCTTTTATCGATGGCGGTTATGATATCGTTTAGGACCTTGAGCGTGGCTGAGGTGCACCCATGACCAGCTCAGAAACCAGATTGCATAGCGGAGAAGGTACGGTGGGATTCGAAATGGTCGGTAATCTGTTCACTTGGCTTTCGAAGACCTTAGAAAGACAGGGTAGAATAGATATAGGTCTGTAGCAGTTTGGGTCTAGAGTGTCTCCCCCTTTGAAGAGGATGACCGCAGCTGCTTTCCAATCTATGGGAATCTCAGACGATACGAAAGAGAGGTTGAACAAGCTAGTAATAGGGGTTGCAACAATTTCGGCAGATAATTTTGAGAAAGAAAGGGTCCAGATTGTCTAGCCCCGCTGATTTGTAGGGGTCCAGATTTGGCAGCTCTTTCAGAACATCAGCTATCTGGATTTGGGTGAAGGAGAAGTGGGGAAGGTTTGGGCGACTTGCTGTGGGGAGCGCAGGGCTTTTGACCCGGTTAGGGGTAGCCAGGTGGAAAGCATGGCCAGCCGTAGAAAAATGCTTACTGAAATTCTTTATAGATTTATCGGTTGTGACAGTGTTTCCTAGTCCCAGTGCAGTGGGAAGCTGGGAGGAAGTGCTCTTATTCTCCATGGACTTTAGCGTCCCAGAACTTTTTTGAGTTTGTGCTACAGGATGCAAATTTCTGCTTGAAAAAGCTAGCCTTCACTTTTCCTAACTGCCTGTGTATATTGGTTCCTAACTTCCCTGAAAAGTTGCATATCACAGGGGCTGTTCGATGCTAATGCAGAACGCCACAGGATGTTATTATGCTGGTCAAGGGCAGTCAGGTCTGGAGAGAACCAAGGGGCTTTCATATAATTATAATGCATGGTTAATAATAATAATAATTGTTGGATAACAGGTCGGCTCTCAGAAGTCAACCTTTTAATGAGCTCCATCTTCAATATAATCATTAATTCAGAAGGTTAAACTAGGTTAAACTAGTAGATTATAATATGCCATGCCTTCTGGGAACGCTAAGAAGTCCAAAAGTTATTAGTTAGAATTAGAGTTAGAATTTTGTTAGAATTTTGTTAGAATTTAGAATTTTAGTTACCCCAAAGGGGTTAGAATTTTGTCTGTCAGTTGTATTAAAATCGACCAATGTCTGCCTTTAAATGCTTTATTATCCAAATGTTTAAAGTGCGTGTGGGCGAAAAGAAACTAAATGGTTTGAGGCCCTGAGGCGGAGTGATGCGATGGAGATGAAATGAGTAGAAAATAAGGCTTGCAACACCCATCTGATTATTCATTATGATGAGGATTTATTTTTGTTTACATTCTTCATTGTAACCACAATAATGAAACACACACAACGCGAGCAGATGAACTTAAGTCTTTTAATAATAAAGAAATGTTTTGACTATCAGAAAGAATGTTGGTCCTTATTTATTTTTTGATCCAAAGCTTTATGTTAACAAATCTTTCATTCCGTTTCTTCTTCACATTAGCAAAAGAAGGACCGTGTTTCAAAACCTCCCTTTCTATCGAGGGTCTTTCACACTGTGGTGGATAAAGACAAGTTTGTTATTTAGAATGATTTATTTCTGGTTTTAGAGGGAGAGAAAAAAAACAAAAGCCCACCGTGCCTATTTTTAGAAAATTGTCAGTCCACACGTCAAGTGTAATTCCCCCCCCATTGTGTTTACCTAAGTTCTCGTCACTGACAGCTGTTGTTGTTTTTGCCTGATGACCCTGGTGAGAGACTCTCAGACTCTCCATTCGTTTATGAAAAGATAGTCCATTATTTGCCACAGTTTAGACTACCGATAGATCAGCGTTCTAACTCCCCCTTGTGGTGGTGTGGTGCAATGACAGAATGCCACCATCTACCACTAACGGCCACGGCATAAGATCAAAACTTTTAAAGGAAGAACCACTGTGTGTATTTAGATGTTTTTATGATTATTTTCGTATTTTTTTACCCCTTTTTTCTCCCCAATTTCATGGTATCCAACTAGTTACAGTCTTGTCTCATCCCGTACGGACTCGGGAGAGGCGAAGGTCGAGAGCCATCCGTCCTCCGAAACACGACCCAACCAAGCCAGCACTGCTTCTTGACACAACGCCGCCTTAACCCGGGAAGCCAGCCGCACCAATGTGTCGGAGGAAACGCCGCACACCTGGCGACCGCGTCAGCGTGCATTGCGCCCGGCCCGCCACAGGAGTCGCTACTGCGCGATGGGACAAGAACAACCCTGCCAACCAAACCATCACCTGAACCCAGACAGCCCTGGGCCAATTGTGAGTCACTATATACACAGGAGATCTCTGCGAAAACATAAAATCAAGATGTTTATTGGTCTCTCTGTGACCACCGATAACTTCAGAACCAAGTTACAAATACAAAGTAACAATTACATTTTTTTTTTATTGTGACAAACAAAAACAAAAGTAAACAAAAGCACAGAAAGATGTATCAATTGAAAACCCAGATGACGGCATTGAAAGAGAAACAGCCTCCATGGGCCTGTACATTTTAATCATGTGGAAATCAATCGAGTGCGATTTTGCCAAGCTACTGTCTAATTTATGCCTCAATACGTTGGCTGATGTGTATCAATATGAGCCCAATAAACCTGATTTGGTGCGTTATTGATGGGTATGTATTTGAATAAGCCAACCTCTAGGAGCTGATCCGTCGTCAGTATTGTGGAGTAATTCTAATGTTGATATCAGATTTGAATGGAGAAAGCTGATCTGAGAACAGCGGTGCCTGTCCATCGTTTTCAGTACCGACACATGTTCCAATGAAGCATCTTCGGTCGCCGTAGGAACGACGCATCGTTAAAACACTAAGTTCCATCGTTGTCGGGGAAACCAGGGCCTTTGGGGTAATTATCAGAAGGAGAGGAGGACGGTGTTGATCATCAGTTTAACACATTGGCCGGTTTTAGGCTTTACCCTGCAAACCCCCTTCAACGTCATTGAAGTCCATTTCTATCTGATTTTCAACAAGTCATTAATTTTCACATTACTGTATAGTTTTGCCCATGAGTTGGAGGCAGGACAGGTCACGGGATGCTGCTTGTTTTTCGGGAGGCTGTCTTAGTTACCATTACCATCCTAAGTGTACTATCCTACTGTCCTAGGATATGACCTTGTCTGACAAGAAAATTAAAATAACTCATTTTGCAAAAATAATATGAATCCCCTTTTTCTAAAAGGCTTTACAATGGATTAACAGTGACTCAGTCAGTGTTGGTTCAGTTACTCCCTCTAGATTCTCCCCAGCCTGTCTTGTGTGTTTCCATAAAGACACAGAAACTATCTTCTCTCAGGGAGAGGGAACGTCTTTATTAAAACCATAAATGGTAAATAAGCAGTGACACGAACAGAGACAGCATTATGACTAATGTACTGGAACGTGGGACAGAGACAGCATTATGACTAATGTACTGGAACGTCGGACAGAGACAGCATTATGACTAATGTACTGGAACGTGGGACAGAGACAGCATTATGACTAATGTACTGGAACGTGGGACAGAGACAGCATTATGACTAATGTACTGGAACGTGGGACAGAGACAGCATTATGACTAATGTACTGGAACGTGGGACAGAGACAGCATTATGACTAATGTACTGGAACGTGGGACAGAGACAGCATTATGACTAATGTACTGGAACGTGGGACAGAGACAGCATTATGACTAATGTACTGGAACGTCGGACAGAGACAACATTTTACTAATGTACTGGAACATCGGACAGAGACAGCATTATGACTAATGTACTGGAACATCGGACAGAGACAACATTTTACTAATGTACTGGAACATCGGACAGAGACAACATTTTACTGATGTACTGGAACATCGGACAGAGACAGCATTATGACTAATGTACTGGAACATCGGACAGAGACAGCATTATGACTAATGTACTGGAACGTCGGACAGAGACAGCATTATGACTAATGTACTGGAACATCGGACAGAGACAGCATTATGACTAATGTACTGGAACATCTTGGAACGTCGAACAGAGACAGCATTATGACTAATGTACTGGAACGTGGGACAGAGACAGCATTATGACTAATGTACTGGAACATCTTGGAACGTCGAACAGAGACAGCATTATGACTAATGTACTGGAACGTGGGACAGAGACAGCATTATGACTAATGTACTGGAACATCTTGGAACGTCGAACAGAGACAGCATTATGACTAATGTACTGGAACGTGGGACAGAGACAGCATTATGACTAATGTACTGGAACATCTTGGAACGTCGAACAGAGACAGCATTATGACTAATGTACTGGAACGTCAAGGGGGGCCTGGGTTTGGTTCTGTAGTCTGCTGGGCTCCAGCAGAGACAGGGGGGCCGAGAGGGAGGCAGGGGCAGGGTGAATGCCTGGGTGGGAGCCTAGATGTGGGCCTGGGTTTGGTTCTCTGTTGGATCCAAACAGAACCAAGGAGAGCCCCGGGAAAGGTGTCTTTCAGGGGGAGGGAGGAGGGGCCTGGGCTGGTTAGTTGGCTTCTCTGAAAGGGTGGGGGCCTTGAGGGCCAGTGGAGACCTGGCTGCCAGGAGAGGAATGGGTTGGTTGATTTCTCTGTAAAGCCACACCAGAACCAGTGTAGAAGAGCCTGGGGAGGGGTGAGTGACTGTCAATTAGTGGGGCAGAGTCAGTGGGGGGCTGGGTAGGTTGGTTTCTTTGACGGGCCCTAGCCGAGCCGGGGTGGGGGCCTGGAGGGCCTGAAAAGCTGTGGAGCCCCAGAGATCCGGGGGGGAAGTGGGTTGACTGGTTTCCCAGGAATCTATCTGGCCGTGAGGCTATGGAGAGGGAGTGGTCTGGCCCAACCCTGGCCCCTGCCCTCTGGACTCTAGCAACACCAAGAACCCCTCTGGCTGCACCTCTATTATCCCCAAATATAAAACATAGTTAAAATACAGTTCAATTGTTGAACATATACCAATATATATTGAAAACAGTTTGAAATTGAGTAGTACAAAGGGCTTCTAAGAGATAAGCCTGGTACTCCGTGGTACTGCAGCCTGTGTGAATATAGTACATTCTAGTATTTACTGTACATGCAAAACCACATATTGAGAGTGCCTGACAGACCAACCAACCTACACATGTCCTCTATGCCCTTGTATGGTTATTTTTTTACCCTAGATTATTGTTGTTATTGACAATATTGATTATTATTATGTTGATATTGTAGAGAGAGAGAGAGAGAGAGAGAGAGAGAGAGAGAGAGAGAGAGAGCAGAGGATACTGGAAGGGTTCAGATGCCTAGGAGTCAGTCAGAGGATACTGGAAGGGTTCAGATGCCTAGGAGTAAGTCAGAGGATACTGGAAGGGTTCAGATGCCTAGGAGTCAGTCAGACGATACTGGAAGGGTTCAGATGCCTAGGAGTCAGTCAGAGGATACTGGAAGGGTTCAGATACCTAGGAGTCAGTCAGAGGATACTGGAAGGGTTCAGATGCCTAGGAGTCAGTCAGAGGATACTGGAAGGGTTCAGATGCCTAGGAGTCAGTCAGAGGATAATGGAAGGGTGCAGATGCCTATGAGTCAGTCAGAGGATAATGGAAGGGTTCAGATACCTAGGAGTCAGTCAGAGGATACTGGAAGGGTTCAGATGCCTAGGAGTCAGTCAGAGGATACTGGAAGGGTTCAGATGCCTAGTAGTCAGTCAGAGGATACTGGAAGGGTTCAGATGCCTAGGAGTCAGTCAGAGGATACTGGAAGGGTTCAGATGCCTAGGAGTCAGTCAGAGGATACTGGAAGGGTTCAGATACCTAGGAGTCAGTCAGAGGATACTGGAAGGGTTCAGATGCCTAGGAGTCAGTCAGAGGATACTGGAAGGGTTCAGATGCCTAGGAGTCAGTCAGAGGATACTGGAAGGGTTCAGATGCCTAGGAGTCAGTCAGAGGATACTGGAAGGGTTCAGATGCCTAGGAGTCAGTCAGAGGATACTGGAAGGGTTCAGATGCCTAGGAGTCAGTCAGACGATACTGGAAGGGTTCAGATGCCTAGGAGTCAGTCAGAGGATACTGGAAGGGTTCAGATACCTAGGAGTCAGTCAGAGGATACTGGAAGGGTTCAGATGCCTAGGAGTCAGTCAGAGGATACTGGAAGGGTTCAGATGCCTAGGAGTCAGTCAGACGATACTGGAAGGGTTCAGATGCCTAGGAGTCAGTCAGAGGATACTGGAAGGGTTCAGATACCTAGGAGTCAGTCAGAGGATACTGGAAGGGTTCAGATGCCTAGGAGTCAGTCAGAGGATACTGGAAGGGTTCAGATGCCTAGGAGTCAGTCAGAGGATAATGGAAGGGTGCAGATGCCTATGAGTCAGTCAGAGGATAATGGAAGGGTTCAGATACCTAGGAGTCAGTCAGAGGATACTGGAAGGGTTCAGATGCCTAGGAGTCAGTCAGAGGATAATGGAAGGGTTCAGATGCCTAGTAGTCAGTCAGAGGATAATGGAAGGGTTCAGATACCTAGGAGTCAGTCAGAGGATACTGGAAGGGTTCAGATGCCTAGGAGTCAGTCAGAGGATACTGGAAGGGTTCAGATGCCTAGTAGTCAGTCAGAGGATACTGGAAGGGTTCAGATGCCTAGGAGTCAGTCAGAGGATACTGGAAGGGTTCAGATGCCTAGGAGTCAGTCAGAGGATACTGGAAGGGTTCAGATACCTAGGAGTCAGTCAGAGGATACTGGAAGGGTTCAGATGCCTAGGAGTCAGTCAGAGGATACTGGAAGGGTTCAGATGCCTAGGAGTCAGTCAGAGGATACTGGAAGGGTTCAGATGCCTAGGAGTCAGTCAGAGGATAATGGAAGGGTGCAGATGCCTAGGAGTCAGTCAGAGGATACTGGAAGGGTTCAGATGCCTAGGAGTCAGTCAGAGGATACTGGAAGGGTTCAGATGCCTAGGAGTCAGTCAGAGGATACTGGAAGGGTTCAGATGCCTAGGAGTCAGTCAGAGGATACGGGAAGGGTTCAGATACCTAGGAGTCAGTCAGAGGATACTGGAAGGGTTCAGATGCCTAGGAGTCAGTCAGAGGATACTGGAAGGGTTCAGATGCCTAGGAGTCAGTCAGAGGATACTGGAAGGGTTCAGATGCCTAGGAGTCAGTCAGAGGATACTGGAAGGGTTCAGATGCCTAGGAGTCAGTCAGAGGATACTGGAAGGGTGCAGATGCCTATGAGTCAGTCAGAGGATACTGGAAGGGTTCAGATGCCTAGGAGTCAGTCAGAGGATACTGGAAGGGTTCAGATGCCTAGGAGTCAGTCAGAGGATACTGGAAGGGTTCAGATGCCTAGGAGTCAGTCAGAGGATACTGGAAGGGTTCAGATGCCTAGGAGTCAGTCAGAGGATACTGGAAGGGTTCAGATGCCTAGGGTCAGTCAGAGGATACTGGAAGGGTTCAGATACCTAGGAGTCAGTCAGAGGATACTGGAAGGGTTCAGATGCCTAGGAGTCAGTCAGAGGATACTGGAAGGGTTCAGATGCCTAGTAGTCAGTCAGAGGATACTGGAAGGGTTCAGATGCCTAGTAGTCAGTCAGAGGATACTGGAAGGGTTCAGATGCCTAGGAGTCAGTCAGAGGATACTGGAAGGGTTCAGATGCCTAGGAGTCAGTCAGAGGATACTGGAAGGGTTCAGATGCCTAGGAGTCAGTCAGAGGATACTGGAAGGGTTCAGATGCCTAGGAGTCAGTCAGAGGATACTGGAAGGGTTCAGATGCCTAGGAGTCAGTCAGAGGATACTGGAAGGGTTCAGATGCTTAGGAGTCAGTCAGAAGATACTGGAAGGGTTCAGATGCCTAGTAGTCAGTCAGAGGATACTGGAAGGGTTCAGATGCCTAGGAGTCAGTCAGAGGATACTGGAAGGGTTCAGATGCCTAGTAGTCAGTCAGAGGATACTGGAAGGGTTCAGATGCCTAGTAGTCAGTCAGAGGATACTGGAAGGGTTCAGATGCCTAGGAGTCAGTCAGAGGATACTGGAAGGGTTCAGATGCCTAGTAGTCAGTCAGAGGATACTGGAAGGGTTCAGATGCCTAGGAGTCAGTCAGAGGATACTGGAAGGGTTCAGATGCCTATGAGTCAGTCAGAGGATACTGGAAGGGTTCAGATGCCTAGGAGTCAGTCAGAGGATACTGGAAGGGTTCAGATGCCTAGGAGTCAGTCAGAGGATACTGGAAGGGTTCAGAGGCCTAGGAGTCAGTCAGAGGATACTGGAAGGGTTCAGATGCCTAGGAGTCAGTCAGAGGATACTGGAAGGGTTCAGATGCCTAGTAGTCAGTCAGAGGATACTGGAAGGGTTCAGATGCCTATGAGTCAGTCAGAGGATACTGGAAGGGTTCAGATGCCTAGGAGTCAGTCAGAGGATACTGGAAGGGTTCAGATGCCTAGGAGTCAGTCAGAGGATACTGGAAGGGTTCAGATGCCTAGGAGTCAGTCAGAGGATACTGGAAGGGTTCAGATGCCTAGGGTCAGTCAGAGGATACTGGAAGGGTTCAGATGCCTATGAGTCAGTCAGAGGATACTGGAAGGGTTCAGATGCCTAGGGTCAGTCAGAGGATACTGGAAGGGTTCAGATGCCTAGGAGTCAGTCAGAGGATAGTGGAAGGGTTCAGATGCCTACGAGTCAGTCAGAGGATACTGGAAGGGTTCAGATGCCTATGAGTCAGTCAGAGGATACTGGAAGGGTTCAGATGCCTAGGAGTCAGTCAGAGGATACTGGAAGGGTTCAGATGCCTAGGAGTCAGTCAGAGGATACTGGAAGGGTTCAGATGCCTAGGAGTCAGTCAGAGGATACTGGAAGGGTTCAGATGCCTAGGGTCAGTCAGAGGATACTGGAAGGGTTCAGATGCCTATGAGTCAGTCAGAGGATACTGGAAGGGTTCAGATGCCTAGGGTCAGTCAGAGGATACTGGAAGGGTTCAGATGCCTAGGAGTCAGTCAGAGGATAGTGGAAGGGTTCAGATGCCTATGAGTCAGTCAGAGGATACTGGAAGGGTTCAGATGCCTAGGAGTCAGTCAGAGGATACTGGAAGGGTTCAGATGCCTAGGAGTCAGTCAGAGGATACTGGAAGGGTTCAGATGCCTAGGAGTCAGTCAGAGGATACTGGAAGGGTTCAGATGCCTAGGAGTCAGTCAGAGGATACTGGAAGGGTTCAGATGCCTAGGAGTCAGTCAGAGGATACTGGAAGGGTTCAGATGCCTAGGAGTCAGTCAGAGGATACTGGAAGGGTTCAGATGCCTAGGAGTCAGTCAGAGGATACTGGAAGGGTTCAGATGCCTAGGAGTCAGTCAGAGGATACTGGAAGGGTTCAGATGCCTAGGAGTCAGTCAGAGGATACTGGAAGGGTTCAGATGCCTAGGAGTCAGTCAGAGGATACTGGAAGGGTTCAGATGCCTAGGAGTCAGTCAGAGGATACTGGAAGGGTTCAGATGCCTAGGAGTCAGTCAGAGGATACTGGAAGGGTTCAGATGCCTAGGAGTCAGTCAGAGGATAGTGGAAGGGTTCAGATGCCTACGAGTCAGCCAGAGATCAAGTCCCAAATGGAGCTGTGGAAGAGACAGTGTAAACACACATCTGCCACAATACCATCTCTAACCCTGGCATCAGGTATCTTTACTGTACCCTCAAGCTCTGCCCTCCCCAGTCTGCTCCTCTCTCTCCTCCCCAGTCTGCTCCACTCTCTCCTCTCTCCTTTCTCAGTCTGCTCCTCCCCAGTTTGCTCCTCTCTCTCCTCCCCAGTCTGCTCCTCTCTCTCCATCTCACCCTCTTCACTTCTTCAGCCGTCGTAATCTGGATGGTCTGGCCACAGACCTCTCTTCCTCTCCCACTTCCCTCTCTTCTCCTCTCCTACTCTTGTCTCCTCCATTATATTCCCTCTCTTCTCCTCTCTTCCCCTCCATAATCTTTGCCCTCTTCTCCTCTCTTCCTCTCCCTTCTCTTCTCTTCTCTTCTCCTCTCCTCCTCCTCCTCCCACCATTCTCCCTCCCCTCCTCTCCCTCCCCTATGACGCCAATGTGTGTGGAAGCAATAGACAGGGCTGAGGAGACTACATCCTTGACAGATCGGCCTCTCAGACCTGCGGCGGGGCTGTTTTGGTTTGTCTGCTCTGTGTTATTGCTGCTTGTGAGAGGAAGGAGACTCTGGGACTGTTTCCCTGGAGTAAGCAGCTCCACTTCCACTGTGGTTTGAGAGGTTTGGGACTGGGTCCGCTCTGGGACTGGGGCTGGGAGAGGGGAGAGAGGGGCTGTGGACTGGGTCCGCTCTGGGGCTGGGAGAGGGGAGAGAGGGGCTGTGGACTGGGTCCGCTCTGGGACTGGGGCTGGGAGAGGGGAGAGAGGGGCTGTGGACTGGGTCCGCTCTGGGACTGGTGCTGGGAGAGGGGAGAGAGGGGCTGTGGACTGGTCCTTCTCTGGGGCTGGTGCTGGGAGAGGGGAGAGAGGGGCTGTGGACTGGGTCCGCTCTGGGGCTGGTGCTGGGAGAGGGGAGAGGGGGGCTGTGGACTGGTCCTTCTCTGGGGCTGGTGCTGGGAGAGGGGAGAGAGGGGCTGTGGACTGGGTCCGCTCTGGGGCTGGTGCTGGGAGAGGGGAGAGGGGGGCTGTGGACTGGTCCTTCTCTGGTGCTGGGAGAGGGGAGAGAGGGGCTGTGGACTGGGTCCGCTCTGGGACTGGTGCTGGGAGAGGGGAGAGAGGGGCTGTGGACTGGGTCCGCTCTGGGACTGGTGCTGGGAGAGGGGAGAGGGGGGCTGTGGACTGGGTCCGCTCTGGCTCTGGCGCTGGGGGAGGGGAGAGGGGGGCTGTGGACTGGGTCCGCTCTGGGGCTGGTGCTGGGAGAGGGGAGAGAGGGGCTGTGGACTGGGTCCGCTCTGGGGCTGGTGCTGGGAGAGGGGAGAGGGGGGCTGTGGACTGGGTCCGCTCTGGGGCAGGGAACAAGGCTGCAGCTGGGACAGGGAACAAGGTTGGGGCAGGGGCTGGGAAAGCCTCGGACTCCGTCTTGGCACTGGATTTGACCACAGGTGGACGAGGAGACGACAGAAGAGGAGGAGGAGGAGGAGGAAGGAGAGGGTTGGAGGATTCAGCTGAGTGTGTTGGTGTTATGAGGTCATTGGAGGAACAAGCTACTAGAAGTGGCCCAAGGCACACCCTCTTGGCCCTGGGAGGGTCTTCCCCTGGGACCCTGCTGGGTTTGTCTTCCCCACCCTGACTCTGGGACAGACCCAGTACTGTGTCTCTGGGGTCAGTGTCCCCTGGGAGCCCAACACTCTCTCTTTGCTTTCCCTCTGTGAGTCCCACCCCTGCCACAACCCCAGCCTGTTCTGTGGGGTCAGTGGATGTTGTGGGATGGCCGTGGGGCAGCACTGCGTCTGTGGTAAGCCTGGCCTGGCCTGTCGGTGGCTGGGGCTCCGGAACCTGCTCTCCTGGGACTCCGTTCTGCTCAGAGTGCAGTTTCTTCCCCAGGACAGATCCGCAGGGCAGAGGTTGGGTTTCTGGTTGGGGCCTGGCGTTCGCGTGTCTGGCTCTGAAACAGGGAACAGACAGAGAGGATGATCGTGTATCTTATTATCCCAAACGTTGTGGCTCTGGAACATTTTCCCATGAGATCATAGTAACTTACATCTTCTGGAGGGAACTCCTCTTTGTTATTGTGGAGGAGTTCAGTTCATCTCTGGTTTCTGCTGCTGGCCTGGAAAAATACTGGGACTCTGTACTCTGA